>NC_051443.1:1615645-1645669 GCF_001649575.2 Kryptolebias marmoratus
GTTGTCATCATTCACCTGTCCTCCGCTCAGCAGTTTTCTGGTTTCCTGTCACACCCATCTCCAGCTGTCTTCACTCCTAATCACACACCTGTTCCCACTTCTCCTCATCACCCTCTGCTTTAAAACTTGGTCTTCCTCTCCACCTCCCTGACGATTCATTGTTGTTGGTTCATGTTAGTTTCTAGTCTGGTCTCTGGTCCCGCTCTGTTTTTGCCTCGCCTTGTCCCGCCTTTGTTTACTGCCTGGATTTTTGTTATAGTTAGTTTTGCTGCCACGTCAGCTTTTTGTTTTCTAGTTTTGTTATTTTAATAAATCAGTTTTTGTTTTAAAGAATGAGTCTGCATCTTGGGTTCGCCTCGCTGTCACCACATCATGACATTTCTAACTAAATTAGTTTATTTTTCTATATGAGTCTGTGCTCTGGGTTCGCCTCATTCAGCCCACTTAATGACAGTGACTTGTTCCTAGATTTTTTCCTAGATTGTCAGCTGTTCCTTTGCTCTGCCCCAGTTTCTCCTTCATCGCTGAGAACTGCGAGAGGATCAATGTTACCATTTTTCTTTATTGAAACCATCTGGTTTACCCTGCAGGATATGGATAATCTGCCATGGTGTTGATCATGCTCTCATGTGTGTTTGTGTGAGTTTAGCAACACAGATCATTTGTTTACCCCTCTGGTGAGTACGACATGGGTGTTAACGGTCACATGGAAAGGAGCTGATACCGGCGGCCTGCACAGAAAACCCCTCAGGGTTTTGGACAGTCGCACTGTAGAGCAGTGGTTCTCAACCTCGATATATTTAAAGGTTGAAATCTGATTACTAGATAAGGTCCAGAACAACTAGCAATAAGCAAATCCTTTAAAATAAAAAGTAGTTAGTCAAACCCAAACCTGTCAACCAATATGGAAAACAAAAAAGGGGTTTAAAATTGTTAGAAAAGATCAGACAAACTCTGGATTAAACATTTAAGCTTTTAGAGTCTAATCAGAACTTTTCTCTTATCTCATAAAACATTCACTTTCCCCTTTTATCCTGTTGAACAATATGTGAATGAGGTTGAATATTGATTTATTTCGTTTTTTATGCTATTGTCAAACAAATAGGTGACAAAATCTGTATTATATTTATTATAAAGTGGATGTCTTTTTGAGTCACAGAGTTGCTATAAATGTTGTTTCTAAGATCTTCGTCTTCGTCATGATGATGATATTTGAAACATTGTGGAGCTGTGCCTTGATTGTGGCTGTCTTCATGACATCATACCGGTGCATTTCAACGCAGTGCAGTATAACATGTGGGCTGGGTGTGGGCTGACCTGTTCCAGACTTGGAGAATCGCTGGTTTAGAGAATCAAGGAGTAATTCTCATAGGGGAGTCTAGTTAACAGAGCATAGAGCATTAAAGAGCCAATTTCTGCCACCTAAAACAATTCAAACTCAAATATTTTCACAGTTTGAGTAAAAGCCAAAAAGAGTATTTTACACCGTGTCATTTCTGAATACTTTATTTACTGTTTTACTACTTTATTCAGTCATCGCACTGCTGATCAGCTGAGAGTGCTAGTGGTCCCATTTTCCTAACCAACAGTTCTTCTTCTGTTTAATCTGCGTCATACTGAAATCCTCCTACCTCCTCAGAAGAGCCTCTTTGTCTTTGCTGTTATAATCACTCAGTTTTACTGCTTGTAGTTGTTATTTTAGGCAGAATAATGAGGATATTTTCAGCCTTTTTTGTGCATACAGTTTCTGTAGCTACCCAAACATTTCCCAGTTCAGAAGATAGCAAAACTATAAACAATTGTTTCATACAGAAAAGAAAAGGTCTAATATAGAGTTAGCTTGAGCTACAAGAGACAGACCGATTGATCGGTCAGCTGATTTTAAGGAAACCACAATGGCTGATCTCTTTAAAAAGACTGGCAATCGTCCGTGCCTGTGCATACTTAAATCAGTTACCAAGTAGACAAATGAACATGCAGCAGCAGCTGCTACAAGCTGACTGTAGCCCACAGTTTACTTTTTTAAGTTAGAATATTATTTTTAAGAGTTCATGTTTCACTAAGGGTTGTTAAACATATGTTTAACATTTATTGTTATATTTTCCTAAATTAAAACTACATATTGAGAAAAATAAAAATCTATAAGTTGGTATCAGCATCAGCCATAAAAAGCTCCTATCAATCGATCCTTAGCTAAAAGAAACAGGTTGAGGTTTGACTTTTCAATCACTTATTTGCTCTCGTTCTCCAAACTGAGATCATTCTGATTGTTGTCTACTGCAGGTAAGATACTGACCTACTCTGCACAATCCTACAGAAAACTTTAAAAAGTCTGTATGATTTGAACCCTCTGAAGGTCCTTTAACTTTTTTTAAACTTTGTGAAGATATATATATATATAGATAAATATAAAACAATCTGGGGATGATTTTGGATTCTGATTTTCAGTTTGATAAACAGATCAACTCTGTTTTGTTTGTTTTTTCCAGTTGAGGCCTGTCTTTACCAGACTTGATTCTTGTAATGCACTTGGTCTCTCTTTCATGTTTGCAGCTTGTTCAGAATGCTGCAGCTCGGCTCCTAACAGGAACACGTATGAACACATCTCACTGGTTTTGTCCTCCTTTCACTGGCTCCCTGTAGGTCATTGAATTGATTTTAAACTTCTCTTCTTCACTTATAAATGTCTACATGGACTTGCCCCATCATATCTCTCTGACTTACTCCAACCTTATACTCCTTCCTGGGCACTGAGATCATCTGATCAGGTGCTTTTGGTTCTCCTGAAAACCAGGATGAAGCTCAGAGGAGATCGAGCTTCTAAACTTTGGAGCAGCCTGCCCTCTGACATTAGACAGGCATCTTTACTTTCATCTCTGTTCACTGGCTAATACAGTTTGAGTTATGTTTTTCTGATAATTCCACTAAACTTGTATTCTATTTGTTGCTTAATATCTCTAAGTTTTTATTTTATTTTGTTATTCTTTGTTTTGTGTTAGGATGGTTGGTGTAAACTGTGAAGCACTTTGGTCAACTGCTGTTGTTTCTGCTACACAAATAAATCTGACATTTGGCATTTATAGAACTCCAGAAATAACAAAATTCCATGTCCAAATGGAAGTTTTGACCAGTTCAGAAAAATTCCAGTCCGGTAATTTTGTGAAGATCATCCACCCCCCGACTCCTGCTGTAATATATGTTCATAAATATTAGTGGGGCGGTTCCTGAATCACTAACCACACACATTTTACATTTTTTGTGAAAACAAGACAGGATACATGTTGTTTTATATTTATTTTGTTGCTTCTTTTTCCCCCAAAGTTGTTGCCAACAGGAGTCTCAAAAAACCCACTCTGGTCTAATATTTCAATCAGAGAGACGGACGGCTCCCCCACCCAAAACAAGAATAGTTTTTTTACCAGTTAAAATAAAAAATAGACAAACAGGGACACTGCTTTCTAGATTATATTTCTAATGTGAATAAAAGTAGTAATTCTACAATAAAACTCCAAAGATAAAAGGGGGAGAAAACTTCTGGTAAATAATTCTAAAAACCATAAAACGGAGGTATATCCTCCTGTTTTTGCTTTAAAGCCCGTACTATTACCTTCAGAAGCCATGTTATGTCATGATTTCTAGTATTTTCTGAGTTTGTTCTTAGTTTTGGTTCTGTTCCTGTCTTTGTTTCACTTTTCCCACTTGCCCTCAGTCTGCTCCTGCTTTCCTGTCACGCCCACCTGCACCTGTCTTCAATCCTCGTTACTCACCTGTGCCCACTTCACCTGATTATCCTCAGTGTTTAAACCCGGTCAATTTCATCACTACCCTGCTGATTCATTGCTCTTGTTTCCCTGTTCATGTCACGATGTTCTTTGCCTTGTCGCTCCATTAGTTTATGTTTTGTATTTAGTTTCTGTTTGCTGACACGTCAGCTTTTTGATTTTGTGTTATTTTAACGTTAATAAATTAGTGTTCCTGGGATGAGTCTGCACTCCGGGTTCGCCTCCCTCTCCATGCTTCCTGACATGTAATTAGTTAAATGAGATCCTCCTGTGGGCGATCTAAGTGTGGACACAGAAAAAGGTCTTGTTGTATATCTCCCCCTGTCTCTGGTTCTCTGTGTTCTGTTCATGTCCGGTCCGTCTGCTCCAAGCTGCTGCTGGTAATTCATCTTCTAATTTTAGTCTCATAAATGGATTTTTAAACAGAAAACATCCACTGTTGGACAGTAGGTTGTCTTCAATTATTCCTGCATTTGATAAGATCACTTGAGATGTAGAGTAGGTAGTGGCCTTATTAATGAATTAAAAGCAACAGAATGTGTCCCAATGAGACTGCAGCTCTGATCTCTGCCGACATCTACTGATGATCTTTCCTGCCCCAAAACTGAGAATGAATCATCAGAAAACATTTTAAACTCTATTTAAAACTGTCCAAACAGTTGAAAGACAGAAACAAACAATTTGGGACCAAAGAGTGGATGCCTGGATGGAGCGGCTGCACCTGCTGGATGGTGGATGATATAACGGTGGAATAGTTCCCAAATTCACCGGTGTGCTTCAGTTTTGGTTCTGAGGTCATGGTTTTGAGTTTGGTTCACTTTTTTTTTATTATTTAAACTTTTTTTTCCTATTTTGTAAACACTAAAGAAAAATCCTCCACTTTCTACACTTTAAAAATCTGAGTTATTCTCTACGATATGACATGTTTTTATGTAAAAACTGAAGGAATGAAAGAGTTTGGCAATCAACACATCATTGATAGTAATCTTTTAAGGGTTTTGTTTTGTTTTTACTGTAAATGAGACAACATTACTTGTTTCAAAATGCTTTTTATTTATCTGGCAAAAATATTTTAAACAATTTCTACTCAGAACATAAACAGAAACATAAAACAACACTCAAGGCTTATTTAAAATGTCAGCTATAACAATAAACTAATGCAGTTCTGTAAAGTATTACTGTATTATTCATGTATTCATTCATTTTCTTTACCCACTCTTCTGTGTAGGGTTGTGAGGGAACTGGTAGTCATTTTAACATGACTTCAGTTTACCCTCTAAGGTAAAACACTAAATATCTTCTTTAAAAGGCTGAACTGAAAATGTAAACTGTGGTTACCTTTGAGTGCAACATGATTCAGAGGCAGTCAAAGCAGCGAATGATTATTAAAAACTTCATCTCTTTTATGAGGTAAAAGGTGTTTTGGTGACTTCTTTGCTTGCCTTCTCATACAGACGGGCTTCATCATGTGCCTGTGTTAGAGGTTTGATTGGGTCTAAAGTTACCTGCTGCCTCTGCTGGCTAGTTGATGCTGTCTCTTTAGGTGGGGGAAATGTTTGTTGTCAACCTTGTCTATGCAAACTTTGGAAATGATCGTGTGTGTCTTCTCATTTGGAGAAAAGCCAAACCAGGTCTTCTTTTTAGGAACCATCTCCTCTACTTTGATTTATTTTCAGCTCCACTCTGAGACGTCCACCACACTGACTGCACTTCGCTCTGATTGGTTGATCACAAATCTTAACAATTTAGCTACAATTAGTCACACTCTTACTTTCCAAAGCGACTTTGTCCAAATTCTTGCACATGTAAAACTTAGATCCTAATTTCAGGCATCCTGTTAGAAAGATTCTCATACTTCAGAACATTTAGAATTAAAGTCTTCCATAACATAATGCAGGTTGATTCCCATGTCTAAAGTATTTCTCCAGTAAATTATTTTGAAGATAATATAACTTGTTGAAAATTATCTGAATCTAAATTAGAGTAATCATTTGGTACCAAAATTTAGGACATTGTTTCCAAATTCTTGGTGTCAGTTTTATTTTGTGGCATTTTTGTGGTGATGTATTTTGTTGTTGCTGATTTACTTTGATGTATTTTTAAAATTTTATAATCAACATTTAATTAATTGGTTTCATTAATTAGAACAGAGCCTTCTCCGTAGTTGATCTGATTCAGCCTCATGTTGTTGAGATCTGATAAAAAATAGGGGGAATAAATGAAAATAATTTGAAGATTATTGATTATTCCCATAAAATAGTTATGGCTGATTTTCAGTAGTTGATTTTAGCAATAATTTTTTGTCAGTTTCAGGTAATTTTAGTTCTTCAGATGGTAATCCTTCACCGTCTGACCTGGCTGCTGTGATTTACTTGCTCTAAGTTTTTTGGGGGTGTTTTGCATGTTGAACAAACTGGTTCACACATGTGCTGAACCAAGACTGGTAAACCAAACAGTTCTTTTATCATAAATCCATCATTCATCATATGAAGTAAGAAATTATTTGCTCTTTTTGAGTCATATTATTAAGTTTACCAGCATTAATAAAAAGCATTTAGTGATTATCAAAGTTTTTGTCTTAAATAAATCTTTGTTTTACACTTGAAGGAAATTTTTGAAAACTCCCTCCACAATAAATGCGTAAGAACACATTTTTGTGAGGAAAGAGAACTTTTTGGGAAATATTGTCTCCCTACATGCAGTTGTTGAGTTCTTGGCTGTTACTGTTATTATATAATTACCATATTGCAGCTAGTTGTTCTGACCATAGTCATTTTGTATAATCTTTATAATTATCTGTAGTTACATGTCTAAAAACAGCTGACTGGAACTACCTTTCATTATTCCATCACTTTCTTAGGTTTGAGGTTTGATAGGGGTCTTTTTAATTGCATCATCTTTTCTCTTTGGCTTCTGCTCAAGGGCACCTGACTGCAAAACTGGAGCTATCATCTGTTTATCTAAAAGTGCTTAACTTTAATTAATTAACCCATTAAAATTTGATTACCATCCACCATTAGCCACAATGCTACAGACTTAAGCAAAAACATGACAGTGAGGATTCGCCCCATGAGCGAGACAGGAATTAGGAACTATGGAAGGGAAGGCAGCAAAATTTTCCAACGTGAGCTCCTAATTGAAACCAATCTATTCTGCCAAGTCAAAACAAGGTAACCAGCAGACACCCTGATGGACACACAATGTCTGTGACACTGCAACCATTGGAAAATTAAAGGCGTAGAATTCCTTGAAGGTAATGAAGCCTAGGCGTAAATTCAGACTGGAAGACCTGCTTCAGCCTCACCTGCATCTAATCGCTGCGTCGAGCACCTCCACTCCAGCCTATCAGCATCAGACCGTGCCTCCAGCGTATCCAATCAGGAAGCAAGCCTTCGTTTAAAAGGACTTCCATCATGGCCCCATCCGTTCACCGGCAGAACTTCAGCCCACCTCCGCCCCTTCTCCACCTCCAGTTTCCCAGCTCCCTCAAGCTTCCTTCCCTCTTCGACCTCCACCACCAGTGTCCGGCCCGGGGAAGACGCCTCTAATGCTCAACCTGAGCTTCTCCTCGAAGCGCATTGCTATTGTTGACACTCGCGTCTTCCACCGAGGTCCGAGCGCCAAATATCTCATGTCATTCATGTCAAATAAAACCATTTAATTGCAGCTTCTCTTTGTCGTGAGTCTCTCCAGGTTGAATTAATATATACTGCCACATTCCATGCCATCATTTTAGACTAAGATCAACTTATGTTGAGAAATGACAGAGTTATAGTCATTTTGATTAATCCTTGAAAATAACATTATGTATGAGCTCAGGCAAAATTCTGATATGTTGAATGATCTGGTGGGAGTATGTGATGGTCACAAGACTCACCCTCTACCACACAAACTTTTAGCTCACCATTTGTAAAACTGCTGAGTTATCACCATCTTTGTGTTTACTAAGATTGTTTTGCTGTGGCAGCCATGTTGAATTGGACTGACACCAAAAGTTAATCAGTTGTAGATGTAGAGCTGATACTTTCTGATAGTTTCACTAAAAGCTGTCCAGTGGTTCATGAGATATTTTGCTAACAGACAAACAGGGTTAATGCCAAGTTTTAAGGTTAAATGTGCTGGGCTCAAAGTATGTGTTGGGGACGATACTCTGCAACTACCTTACCAAATTTAAGCTTAGTATCTGTAAAACTGGCTGAATTATAGATATATTTGTGTCTTCAAAGATCCCTTTGCTTTGGCAGCCATCTTGAATTGGTTTGATGTCAAATGTTAATCAGTTTTAGATGTTCCACCCACCACTGATTACTTTTTAAATGTTTCAATAAAATCTGTTCAATGGTGTTTAGGTATTTGGTTCATGAGATATTTTGCATCCGTAGAAACAAACACACGCTCATACACACAGACACAGGCAGAAGCGTTTGGCACAAAAAAAAAACATACCTCCTCTTAAACTTAAAACCAAGTAAGTTTGTGTTTTTGGACAGACCGTGAGATTTGGACATTTGATGGAATTACCATCGAAATGACTTACTCAGACAAATCTGGATTTGCCCTGAACATGCTCTGCTTCCAGGGATTTCCCTTGTTGAACAGCAACATATGTAGAAAACCAGTTGGCTCATTAAGACCTGCTTGGCACTTAATGAATTTTGAACAAAACTCCTTCGGTGAGAAGGCATTCCCGAAGTTGTTGCACTTTTTTCAGTCACCTAATAGATTTTTTTATTTTTTATTTTTTTTTGGGGGGGGGGCATTCCTGAGATATTCCCCTATGTCCTCACTATGATCTATATGCCCGACCTGGCATGACTTTCTCTCCAGAAGATCATGCCATGCTACCACTATAGGTATTATTTGTGCTAGGTTGCTTCCAGGACCTTGACTGTGTGGCCAGTCCGGCTTCTTTGGGCAGGCTGTGGTTCAGTGGTTCAGTAAATCATCCTCCAACGAGAGAGTCGGATAGTTCAGTTCCTGGCAGCAGTCACATGAACCCCTCTTTGCCTGTGATGTGTGCCCCATCAGTGGAAGAATCTGATCTAAAGCACTAATTAGACTCTGTAGAATGACTGATTCAGATAAGCTTTGTAGTGTACTCTCTGAATGTGTGCGTGTGGATGGGGAAATGAGGGATGAGGCCAGATGTAAAGCACTTTGAGGAACTTGGTTGGCTAGAAAGGTGCTAATAGGTGCAGTCCATTTACCATCCTACCACTATTAGAAACTGCAACCTCCTTGCCATGGAAGTTTTGTGTGCTCAAAACCATTGTGGGTCTATCACGCTCTACCATGTGTGGTGAGGAGCTTACTGTGTTCTTCATACACACCAGGAGACTTCGCCAACACCATGCAAATAAAAGACCATCCACTGTCTGGCTCTTTTTTGAATTATTGTTGCTTCAGAGCAGGTTCACAGGGGTCCTTTGTCTTTCAGCAAGTGATAAGTTGTGTGTGAGTTGGTGATGCTGTGATAATGAAGTGGTGGGGCATAGTTTTGCAGGTTGTGCTGGGAACCCTGCTGCACTTTCAGGTATGTGTTTACTTGAATCGTGTAGCTCAAAGTTTTATTCTGCTTGTCACGTTCAGCTTTGCCTGTTATACTTGCTGTGGTTTTTGGACAAAAATGTGTCCGTTGCCCTTCTGCTCTTTCCTTATCTGTTTTTGTTTTACTTTGTGACTCTGATTGTTTGTGACTCAACACATTTTTTCACGGTCTACTGCACAAACTATTCAGTTTGTAACGTGTGTGTACTCCACATCTGTTGAACCTTTTTCACTTTAACAGTGGAGCAAAGCTATCTCATGATGAGTTGAAATGTGTTTTCAAATCAAATGGTAATACTTATAGATTTTAAATTCAGTTATGCAAAAAAGTCTGCCAGTAAACTTTAGTCTTTTACTTTTACTTGACTTTTGCATAAACTATTACCCAATCACAAAAACAGAGAGGCTTTAAAGAAACTGATACATTTGCTAAAGATAGGTGGAGCTTAGTAAAATAATGTTAAATAAGGAAAATAAGAAACAATAAATAGATTCACCAACCATTGAGGCTGACTTGAAGAAACTGATGCAGTCACAATTTTAAGTTGTCATTTATGTCATAAATTCCCTGTACTAAAAAAGAAAAAAATAAAGGCATAGATTCTTTGAATATTGCTCACTTCTTTTCATGCCAAAGTTTTCTTTTCTGCTCTCTTTCAAATATTCTCTTTTCTCTCTCAAATCTTTGTGTTCGTGCTCAGATTTTCTCATCGCACGCAAAACTTCTCTCTCTATCACGGATCAGATCTGCGCTTGCAAACCTCTCTGCTCGCCCGCAGATGTTTTCTGCTTTCTCACAGATTTGAGCACCGTCGCTTAGCAACCGTTCCAGCCAATAGAATGACAGTGTTCCTCTGGGTGCACTTGATACTTTCTAGTGGGTGTGCTGGGGCGGCTACATTGTGGCATCTGCTCTTCTTGGGCTGCCCACTAGATGTAGGAAGAAACAACTTCATCTTTCTGCTCAGTGTTCTAACTTAACGAACGAACGTCCAGCGAACGAACGTCCGGCGAACGAACGTCCGGCGAACGAACGTCCGGCGAACGAACGTCCAGCGAACGAACGTCCGGCGAACGAACCTAACTTAACGAACGAACGTCCGGCGAACGAACGTCCGGCGAACGAACGTCCGGCGAACGAACGTCCAGCGAACGAACGTCCGGCGAACGAACCTAACTTAACGAACGAACGTCCGACGAACGAACGTCCGGCGAACGAACGTCCGGCAAACGAACGAACGGCGAACGAACGTCCGGCAAACGAACGAACGTCCGGCAAACGAACAAACGTCCGGCGAACAAACGTCCGGCGAACGAACGTCCGGCGAACGAACGTCCGGCAAACGAACGAACAGCGGGCGAACGAACGGCCGGCGAACGAACAGCCAGCGAACGAACGGCCGGCGAACAGACACCTACCACCGGGCTTAGCCTCTTTTCTGGGGGAAACCAGCGTTTTTTTTGCCCCGTCTCAACTTTTTTTTGAGACATACTGACATCAAATTTAAAATTACCATATTTTTTTCTAAAAATGGTACAGTTTCTTAGTTTCAACATTTATGTTAAATGTTTCATTGTGTATAAATGGGTTTATGAGATTTGCAAATCATTGCGTTCTGTTTTTATTTACATTTTGCACAACTTCTGAACTTTTTCAGAATTGTGTTTGTATGAAATCTAACATCTACCCTCTGTCTCTTCGGCCCTTGTTCCCATCCCATGCTTTTTGCCTGTCTTCTCCTGTTTCCAGAGCTGCTTCTCAGTGTCTGAATTATAATGAATTAAGCATGTGGAAGACTTTCTAAATCTTCTGCATCACTTGTCATTTTCAACACTTGTTTAAGCAAGATTTTGTCCATAGAATCTCCTGAAATGTTTCACTGAAAAAGATATTGCCATCCCTTTTAGGAGGAAAAGTGTCCATTGACAGCCTTCTTCAACATTTTAATTACAAGCCTGATTTATCTTCTAATTGCTCTCATGTCATTGCCTACTGAGCTGTTCCCATTTTTTTTCCTTCCTGTTCTGTTTCACATCTAGCTGTGACATTGATAAGTAAAACACAAGCAAGCATAAAGCCCATCATTAATCACCTGATATACTGGAGTTAGTGCTCTTCATTGTCAGCGTGTTCAGCACTGATTCAGTCTGCTCAGGAATTTGCTCTGGACCCACTGTGTTCTTGTTGGTCCTCACTGAATCCTTTGGTTCATTTATGGTTAACATCATATCCTGTCAGACCACACCATGGTTGCTGACAGAGACTCCTCTGCAGTTCTACAAGACAGACTTGGAGACAACAAATGTGATGTGAATACCACACAACAGTGAGAGCAATCCATCTGAATCAAATCAAATTATTACCCATAATTAACTCAGATTTCAAATCTTTTTTAAACCTTAATACTGATTTTTTAGTTTTTCTGTGGTTTTTTTAATTTCATCTGTGTTTCACATTGGTTATATTTGAACAATTTTCAATCATAAATAACCCTCATATTCCAATTATAAATATCCCTCTACTTTTTTATTAAAAAAAAAATGAATATATAGAACTATTGTAAGCCACAAATCTTTTTTTTTTATTATTGTTAAAAACAGTATGTGTAAGTTTTAAAGATTTTGACCAAATTAAGATACATTTTGTGTGTTATTTATATGTATGTATTATTCTAAAAGTTCTTTTTTAAGTTCAACAATTGTGTCTAGATTGGTTTTATAAAAAATAGAAAAATATATACTTTTTTGCGTTCAAGTAGCAGAATAGTCTTTCTGTTTTTGATCAAATGTGCCTGCCTTTTGGACATCATGATTTTGTTAATTCAGGGTGTTAAAGATCTTTGCCAGAAAGGGTTTTCCAGAGAGATGTTTTGAACAGAACTTTCGTTGTCTTTAAATAGTGAGTTAACATTAAATGAAGCCTCCTCTCAGTTCTCAGTGTTCCTCTCTTCTTCTTCTACATTGGCTGTTTAATGGATGCAAGAATGCATCACAGCATCTTGATGCACTCTGACTTTCTCCTGCAGGTTCACGGCTCTGTAAAGTCACCCTGCTTACCTTTTTCCTGGCATGAGTTGACTTTGAGGAGATATTTTATTTAAATCCAAGGCACCATCCACAAGGGAACATACTGATCCTGAAACTGTACAATATGTCCGCAGGTTTGAACTGACCTGACTCCCAGTCAATAACAGTTTATTGTGACACAAAGGGGAAGTTCCACTTTGCTGTCAGTCCACAAAGATTTTGTTTCTGCTCTTGTAGTCACCATCCTCATCTTTTTCTTTTTGTGTTAACAGTTTGGAGTATTTGCTCCATGTGTTTACAGTTTCTTGTGTATTTTTGCTGCAGTGTTTCAGCACCATATACAGGGCTGGCATGATTACTGCACTGTTTGGGTTGGTTTCTGTGTTTCTGTGTGGATGAAAACATTTCTAGGTGGTGTTTTTACAAGGAAAAAGATCAATTTGGAAAGACGTGTGGACAGGGCTAAATTCCATTGAATCCAGACATTTACATAAGCTGTATAAAAAGAAGCATAACCATTTATTTCTTGTCACTCCTTTGTTGTTTAAAACTACTATTAATGGCTCAAAATGTGAAATATGGACTCTGGTATCATTTTGAGATTGACCAAAACATCAAATTTAGGAGCAAAAATAATTAAAAAAAAACCGTTCAAAACAATATATACTATTGCTCTGTGGTTGAGATGCACTTTTCATTTGCTTGATTTGTAAGACATTTAATAGACATCAGCCAGATCTAATAAAACAAGTGGCAGTTTTTATAAGGACCAGATAAACTGAAGCTTGACTGTGGCACAGAGTTTGTCCTCACGGACAGTTAATTATCATAGTGATGCGTCACCGTGGCTGTTACACAATCCACTATCAGCTGTCGAACACAGACTCTCCAACAAATTAAACACATACCCTGCACTGGTTTTATTTATATAACAGTTAGCAGTAAAATCTGCCTGTAGGAGTTTCCTCATGTTTCCTGTAGTGCTCTCGTCCCTGAGTTCAGTGAATGGAGAGGTTACATGGACTTAAACCTCACTGTTTTGATTGCTTTTTCACCGTTATTCTTGCATGAAGGTTTTGTTCAAAACAATGAAGCCATGGCTGATTAAGGTTTCTAACTTAACAATAATTGTGGTGACACTTTTCCTCCTGTATGCGCTCTCACTCCTCGGCACACAGTGGCTCGTCAGGTAACCATGTCATTTAAAGATATTTTTTCTGCAGGCTCTGGCTTTCAAAATATTGTTTGTTGTGACAATATGACCATCATGTTAGAAGTTATATAGCCAGAAGGACAGACATGTGGAGGCCCACTTGGATTTCTAAGCAAAACTTCAGATATCAAAGACTTTACCTTGAAGAAAAATGCCCAGTTACAGACATTACCTCAAAAACAACTGGATTTACAAAGGTTAATTCACAGATATGACACACGGAGCTCATGGGGTGTCAGCTATGGGACATCATGATATAGTAGACCGCTGATTCATTGGATGTGTGTTGTGGTGTGGTCTAAGCATGTGGGCAAAGGCTTATGAGGATGCACATGTTGCAGAATTGCTTATTCACACCAGAGTGACGCATTTGGTTAAGAAGCCCATTTAAAGCTGCCCCCACACACACACACACACACACACATGCAGGACATTGTGTGATGCTCTTGCTGAGGGATTATGCAGGTTAACCTGTGAGTACCATTTGTAGCGGGTGGCTAATACCTTCTAAAAGAGATTTGCAGCTTGTGGCTGTAGACTGCTTCATGAAAACAGTAGGAGAGCTCATCAAAACAGCTACAAGAACTCAGAAGCTCAGCTATTTGTAGTTTTAGGAGAATATAAGCATCTTGTTGAATGTCTGCCTGAAAAGTGGAAAAGTGCATGTTTTCTTGTAGACTTAAAACCTGATGAAAATTACACTTGGTAAAGTGTATCAGGAAAAGTCAGGCTGTGCAAGAAAAACACAATAATGCCAAAATGTTTCTGGACTTCAATGGTAAAATGGTAAGAAATGTTCCCACCTTGTTATTTTCACACTGTGTGGGTTATTTACAGGCTCTCATGTGTTGCCACTGTTTGTTCTGCAGGTTTCAGCCACAGAAGAATGTGTAGGACCAATGAGACTGACGAAGGAGCCAATTCAGGTAGGAGCATTTAAGAATGTTGTGCTTTTGGGACATATTTAAAGGCCCTAAAAGTGAGAATCTGTGGTTTGAAATAAAGATTTAAGTCAGTTTTGTTGTGGTTGAGCTTCATAAATAATTTTAGTTTTGTCCTTTAAGTTAAATAAATTATATACTTTATTTGTTCACATCATATCATTACTGTGTGCTTTTTGCATATAATACACAGTTAGAGGAGCACCATACAGGATGGTCAGGCAGTATTTTTTTTGTATTCCTTTTTTATCTGTAGTTGTTCTTACAATATTTATTTCTACACAAAGATCTCTTAAGATGCCAATAAACTACTCATTTGTGTTCACTTTGGGCTTTTGGAGAATGTAAACTTCCCACCCAGGGGAAGACCAAAAATGTCATATAGTGAAAACAGGAACGTGTGAAGGACTGTAAATACCTTTCAAAATAACTGTTTTTATTCATATGCGACTTCTTACAAAGTTCAGCTAACTAAAGAAAAGCTAAGTCACATAATTTATTGGAACAACTGTTAGTGTTCGTACAGTCTGGATGAGACACGTTTAGAAGTTTACTTGAAACAAAATGAAATCCAGTCAGATCATAAGGTTATCTCTCAAAGTTTTATTTTTGTTTGTTTGTTTTTGTTTTTGTTTTTAATAAAAAGAGGTAAAAAGAGGTCTTGAAGAGTTTCTCATCCTGTGAATTTTTTTTTATAAAGGCCTAATATGAATGGATTTGGATCTCACAATTAAAATAATATGATCTGGATCTGGATCAGTTTTGTGAAACCTTACTTTATTAATGTGGCTTCAAAGGCTGCTGTATTTGTTAGAAAGGCAGGCTCTCAGCTTGTCCTTTGTTTTGTCAGTTCAGAGGGGATTTTACCCGTCAAGAACACGGAGGTAGAGTTGAGGAGGATATTGTCTGTGATTGTCCTTTGGTTAGAGATTAGGAGATGTGCTGAAGATTTGTCCTTATGTAACAGAGAATGTAAGAGGTCCTGGAGGTCATTGGCTGGCTGGAAAGTAGGTCTGAGTGATTGGTGCAGTCCGCCAGATGGTAGACTTTTTCTAAAGACAGTATTCTTTGTTTTTTTCATTTCAAGAGTTTTGACCTGTAAATGTTTACAGTTCAAACCCAAATGTGAACATGCTGTAATACACCCTGATTGTGTGCAGTCCACACCATCTATTTCCAGCAGCAGCACCTCTAACTTTTAGTGAGGTGCAGGTCCAGTCCGATGTTGGACCCTGACAGTTAGCTGCTGTTGTTTACTCCTCAGAAAAGATCTTCATGATTTATTTGTTGAAATTAGCAACAATTCTGGTGAAAATTCACTCTTGCCTCTTTTACAGTCTCAGCTGTTTTACAGTCAAAAACAAACTGTTGTGTTTTTGTAGAATAGGACTCACAGGTGCAGACTTACACAAGGACTGAGGAACCAAATTATGAAGAACACATGAGGAACATGGCAGGGAACTAAGCATGAAGTAGTAAAGCAAGTGGAAACAGTTGAATCTAATGATTACAAGGAACAGGTGTGAGATGAGGGGCAGGACTGAAGAACAGGGCTGACTGAGGGAATGCAATGAGAATGACTGGTAACACCCTGGGAAACAATCGGAACCCAAGGGATCTAAAAAATAAAACAACAGCAAGTCAATAAGAAGAAATTAAAACAAGACAGTACAAGGAAACCAGTAAAAAACACAGATTAAAACACAGACTGCCCAACAAATGGAACATACTTGTTCTAATTACATTACTGAAAGCAGTATGTGGCACTTTTCTTGTCCTACCTTTGGAGCTCGTGTTCGTAATTTCAGGCTGTGCACAACGAGGCGCCACTGATGGAGGGGCTTAATGGATTTAAAACCACGTTATTCACTGTTATTCACTGCTCCATTATGGTTTTGTCCAAAACAACAAAGCCATGGCAGGTAAAGATTCCTAACTGAACTGTGGTAACAGCTTTCCTCTTCTCCGTCTCCTTCATGTACTCTTTCTCCATGGTGCTCCACAGCTCATCAGAAAAGAAGTTGTTTAAAGTCATTATCCTGCCTGTTCCAGCTTCCAAAAATCTCACGTGTTCTCACAATAAAGGTTAGAAGTTAACTGCATGACCATCTGCCTGTATTAGCCCAGCCCTGGTTGCTGATAGGATATATTTTTTGTAAAAAGGTTTGAGTAGCTCATTGGTTTGAAACCAAGATATTCATAAACCAGTGTCTTTGTTTTCTTTTTAGCCACAAACAGTCAACTTACACAATTGTGGGAAAACAGCGATTGTCCAGTCCAATTCCCTTCCACCAAAATGAAAAGCATGAACAAATACTGTATATCCCCAGTCATCACTTCTTGGACTGAAGGTGACTGATAGAATGTTTTAGCTACCCAACCCTATTGGGATGTGCCACAAAGCATCCCTCTGTTCTTACAGTAATAGCCTGAGAATGAGCTGTTTTATTAGGTGCTTGTTTTTGAGCTGTGCCTGTTTGTCTGATCTCCAGGGGTTTTTGAGTTCAGCTCTCTGTATACTTGGGTGAATGATGTGAGGGGCCTGGCATGCCACTCATGTTCATGCTTAAGCTACAACATCCAGCTCCATCCCTCCTCCTCTTTATTGACCAAGCCAAAAAGCATTGCACCAGGATTTTTTGAAAATAAGAAGGCAGGTGGAGGGTTTTAATAAAAAGCAGTGTAAAAGATTGTCTCATTCCCCATTAAACACTGAAAAATCTCTCCCCAATACCAGAATCCTTTCTCTGTAGTTGTACCCCCAACATTGTGCTTAATCCATGATGTAACCCGACCCTCTCCCACTTCAGTCCCTCCACAGGAACACAGAGATGAAAGCAGAGATAAAATGCTCTGCAGGAGAGAGCTATATATTGGGACTTTTCTCTGACATTTACTGTTACAGCCTCACAGGCCTGGAGGGTTTCATATTCTCCAGATAGCCCTGTTTCATTCCATCTAAAAACAGGATTTTAAAACTTGTGAGTGAATGTGAAGTAAATCATACATTATTGGGTTTCTTAAAGTGAAACTGTAGTGACCTGCTGAAAACCCAGAAGTTTAAACTTTCACCCATTTTTAAAAGCTTTTGCTGCTCCATGTACTGTACAAATGTTACTGACTGTACTTGGAAAAGTCACTTGAATGAATGTGCAAAAAGAGCAACTGAAACTAAGTTAGTGAAAAAGTGTGTTAGTATTTCAACAAGTAATTCTTTTTTTATTAATATTTCATGGTTAAAAAAACTTTACCTTTATCAAAGACTACATAAACCTGGACTAAAAAATACTGTTCATTGTTCACACTGATTAGTCAGGTGTTTCATAACGGAGTCAGAATGTATAAATACAGGCTGAGCTACTCCTCTCTGAATCTCCATCTTATCATGGTCCAGGAGTTTGTGTGCCTGAATGATCCTAGGATCTATGCTGTCAGGGGCAATTGCCCCCAGTAGGGTCTCCCAAGGCAGATTGATCCTAGGTGACAAGGCAGACAAAGATCGATTCACAGAAAACATCAAGGAGCTCAACGTCCCTGGCCCAGACATGGGTTAACAGGGCCCCACCCTGCACTCAGGCCTGAGGGAGGGTCTTGTCGGCAAGCGCATGCTGGGCCTCTACCTATGGGGCTCCGTCAGGCTTAGCTCGAATGAACAACATGGATTTGCCTTTCTGTGGGCCCACCACCTGCAGGAGAGGATCAGGTGTAGTGTACTATGGGCTGCAGCCAAAAGCGTGGACCTTGGCACTCAGACCTCAGCTTACCAAAGCTGGCTCTTGGAACATTTAAGGTCAGTTCTCTGGTGGGGAAGGAGGCTGAACTTGTGCGTGAGGTTGAGAGGTACTGACTAGGGCTCACTTCAACGCACAGCATGGGTTCTGTAACCAGTCTCCTTGATAGGGCCTGGATCGTTTTCCACTCTGGTGTTGCCCATGGTGAGACGCGCCAGTGATGTTGCTGAGCGATGGAAAGAATACTTCAGGAACATTCTCAATCCCACCAGCTCATTTTCCGTAGAAAAAGCTAAGCCTGGGGACTGTGGGGTGGATGTGTCCATAACCTGGATGTGTCCATAATGTGGATGAGATCTGTCCTGACTTCCTCAAGAATCTGGATGTTGCTGGGCTGTCTTGGTTAACATGCCTTTGCAACATTGCGTATACTTTAGGAGCAGTGCCACTGGATTGGCAAACTAGGGTGGTGGTTCCCCTATTTAAAAAGGGGACAGAAATGGTGTGTTTACATTAGAGGATACACACTCCTCAGCCTCCCTTGTAAGGTCTATTCAGGGGTGCTGAAGAAAAGAGTCTGGTGGATGGTTTAACCTTGGATTCATGAGGAACAATGTGGGTTCTGTTCTAGCCTAGGAACACTAGACCAGCTCTCTACCCTCACTCTTTACCTTTAGGTCCTTGAGGAGACATGGGAGTTTGCGCAACCAGCCTGCATTTGTTTTGTGGACTTTGACTTCAGTCCTTATACAGACAGTGCAAGAGTGTGGTTTGCATGGCTGGCAGTTAATCAGACCTCTTCAGGGTGAAAATAGGACTCTGTCAGGGCTGCCCATTGTCACAATTATGTTCATAACTTTTATGGACAGAATCCCCTGGTGCAGCAAGGGGGTGGAAAGGGTTCGTTTTGGTGGCCTTAGCATTCTTTCTCTGCTGTTTGCAGATTGTGTGGTCCTGTTAGCATCATTGTACCATGATCTCCAGCTATCACTGGTGCGGTTTGCAGCAGTCAGGACAAGGATCAGCACCTCCAAACCTGAGGCCATGGTCCTCAGTCAGCAAAAGATGGACTGCTCTCTCTAGGTTGGGAGTGAGGTGTTCCTTAAGTGGAGGAGTTTAGTCATCTCTGTGTTTTTGCTCACAAGTGAGGAAAGAATTGAGTTTGAGATTAACAGATGGTACAGTGCAGCTTCTGCAGTATTGCTTACTCTGTACCGGTCCATTATGGTGAAGCGGGAGCTGAGCACAAAACTGTGTTTACCAGTCAGTCTACATTCCTACCTCCACCTATTGCCCCAAACTTTGGGTAGTGACCCAAAAATCAAGATCTCGGATACAAGTCGTCAAAATTAGGTTTCTCCACAGGGTAGCTGGACTCTCCTCTACAGATAGGGTGAGAAGTTCTGTTACCTGGAGGGACTGTGAGTAGAGCCGCTGCTCCTCCACAATGCGAGGAGCCAGTTGAGGTGGTTCAGGCATCTGAGACACAGGGACTGGAGATAAAGCAGACTTTGAAGGACACCGAGCCTGGGAAAGGAAGAGGGAGTGAAAGAAACCAACATCAATGGGCCTTTGTATGATTCATACTTAAACTCTTCTCTTTTTTTCTTTCTCAGCACCATGGATGGGGAGGGTGTTGTAACTTTACCCTGTTGAGCTAAGTCGTCAGTAGAAGGCGTGTTTTAAGTCCACTATGTATTCAAATAATAAAGAAGGAGGTAACAAAAAGTTGTTTTGCATAATCATGAAGTGATGTCTGATAAAACTCTGTGACAGGGGGAGGGAGCGGAGTTCTTGGGGGAATAACGTCTTGACGTAGAGTCGTTGAGAGAAGGAATTTACTGATTTTCTAATTTTTGTCTTTTATTTTTTTTGTCCATTTTTAATCACATAACTTGTAACTGGGATATAATCTAATTTTTACACCTTCAATAAAGTTTGGCCGTGAGGCGTATACCTGATCGGTGACTCCTGGGCTCTTTCCTGCGTCCTCGGTAAGTTTCTGAGTGTGCGCTCTCTCTCTGCTGGTTCATTTTCTGGTGTGGTGGCACAATAAGGGCACGAGCTGAGCTAAGTTAGGGGTGCCAGGGTACCCCCCCTTCCCGGTTCCAGTCTAAAAGCCTCAGAGAGGAGTGACAGAGGGGACTCGGGGCTCACCGCGGACGCGGGCTCCGTTTGGCCTGTCGCGTCCTCCGTTTGGCCTGTCGCGTCCTCGCTGGGTCCTCGGGCCGCCTCTTGGCTAAAGGAGCAGTGATTCACCGTCTGGAGCCGCGAGTCAACCGGTCAAGTTGCATCATTGTTTTTTCGTTTTATTTTAAATCCTACTCATCTGGTAGTCTGACAAGTCTGTCATGGTAATTTGAGTCTTGTCGGACATCTGGGTGGCTCAAAGTAGGTGAAAGGTGTGGGCCGCAGACCTCCCAGCAGAGGCTGGATTCACCGTGAGCACAAAGCGAGCAGGTGGATTTGACTCAGCATCAGGTGTTGACTCAAGCTGTCTGGACCCTCGGGCCTTTCCACATGCTCTGTCAGTATTAAAGCTTTGAGCTAAATGTTCATATTGTAGCAGCTAAACACAAAGTGATCACATAAGATCTGTGTTTAAGTCTTCTCATTATCTAATGGAAGTGACTTGGGCTGGCTGTTAGCAAAATATCTCATGAACTACTGGATGGATTTCAATAAAACTTTCAGAAGGTAATCATTGGATGTTCATCTGCAACTGATTAACTTTTGAAGTCAACATAATTCAATGGCCACCACAGCTAATCAACCTTATCCAACATAAAAATGGCTATAACACAGTGAATTATACAGATATTGAGCTAATATTTGGTTTGGTAGTAGCTGAAAGTCATTCACATTACATACTCTGAGTGCTAACAAGGTTTAACCAAATTGGCCATAATTCCATAATTTCCTGAGATGATCTTAGTCTAAACTTTTGGCATGAAAGGCAGTGGGTGATAGGTATTTCTTTAAGGAATACAATGCCTTTACTCTGTTTTCTGCCATGTCCAGCTGTGACGGACAGTAAGAAGTTATTCTGCACTTGTTAGGATGAGTGAAGAGTCATCATTTTAGCTCCCCGATTGTTATTTTCTTTGTGTCAAATACCTTTGTCTACTCGCTGTGACGCTCAATCTGTTGTTGTCCTTAGAGCGTGTCAGAAGGTGATGCTGCTGTGAGGCAGAGCTGAGTACTGTTAGTTCTGGCTGCAGACCCGCTGCCTGTGTGTGTGTAGGCTCGGAGTGTCTCTTACAGTCACATTTCTTCATCACTGTACCAAAGGTGGTTGGTGTTAGTGGTCAAATCACAGCATGGGATCAAAAACACAAGTCTTCACTCTGCGGGCTTCTTGTCTGACAAGGCAAAATACAGGGTTTTTTTTTGTTGTTTTTTTTAATCTGTTTGCTCAGGGGGGGTTGGCACATTTATGTGTCAACCCCCCCTCCCCATCCGTTTCAATCAGCCTCTTTGATGCAAAACAGCTTGAAGCTTAAAATATTTTTGAAATAACATGCAATGGTCTAAGAAGTTGCATGAGTGGATTCAAATGACAGTTAATGAGGCAGAAATTAAATGTCAAACTGTGTGCCACTGTTGAGCACACTGGGCAACAACTGTTGGAGGCCTGATGATGGACAGCGTTTACGTTTCTTGCAGATGTCTCAAAATGTTTGCGTTTTTCTTGTGTGAGTCCCAGAGACATGGAGTCTGTCACTTGAATTTTGAGCATGTTCAAAAAAATGTAAAAGAAAAAAGAAAAAAAAAAATCAAAATCATTGTAGAGTTGTCACAGATGTCCCAAAACCTTCTAAAATCAGTTTCTGTAATTTTACAGCATGGTGCTGTACTGTGGCACCTGCACAGGAGCTCTCCGAGGCTACAGCCCTGAATATCCATCTCTAAACACACATCGATGATAAATAAAGATTGAAAAACTTGTCCCAATCTGTTTATCTTCATCTCTAAATTGTACTAAATGTGGGTGTGGCATTACAGTCAGCTGAGGTGGTTAACTGAATAATGTGCATGGCTTAGATTACAGTTTAGCACAAATAACCTGGAAACCTTTAAAAATCTATGTTGTGAGAATCTGTTTCCTCAGTTTAAATACTTTTGTAAATTTTATTCATAACATTGGTGTCTGAATGCAGCAGGTGATGTATTTAGTTTTGTTTTCAGTATGAATAGAGAATACTCAGTAAGATCAACAAAATGATCTAAATCACATCAGACATTAGTGAATCAGACACTTGCATCGCCGTTTAACTTTAGTCCAACAGTTCACTTAGAAACATGCCCTTATGTATAATTTTATAAAATTGCCATCCTTGTATCATTTTGATGTTTTCTAACCACTCTTATAGTTCATAATTTGACTTGTTTTATTTAAAATGAGACCATATTGTGTTGTCTGTTTTTCTACAGTTGACAGAAAGTGATGTTTGTAATTAGTTTAATGGTTTGTTTAGAAGTTAGTAAACTTGGAAAGAAGAATTTGTCCAACTTTTTATTGTTACTGAACCTCAGACAATATTCTATTGATGACGTCTGCTAGTAAATCTGTCTGCACAGTTTAACAAACTGAGTTTGAATCTGTGTGCACAGCTGAATTCATACCGCTCTTTTCTTCTATGTTTACCCCCTGTGGGCTGTTTGCACAAAGATGACTGCTCAGCTCTCTGGTCACTTTGCTGAAAATGCTCAAAATCCAGTAGGACTGCAACAAAAAAAATGACTATTTTCACACAATTTTGAGTCGCTAACTAGTCTCCAGCAGTTGCAGCCCTGTGACAAACTGGTTTTAGTTTCTATTACAGCACATTCTGCAGAGGAAAAAGCTATATTTTGCACCTTTACCTGAAGTGATCCTGATCCTGATCCAGTAAGGAATATAACCCTGTAGAAAGTGAGGTTAATCTCTGATTGTGATTGAATATGTGCTTAATGTTTTTGTTCATCAAACCATGGGGTTGTAGTGTTAGTGTTTAGTTACTTCAAACATGAAGTATATCTCTGAGATAGCTGTCTCACCCAATGGGTCCTCAGGTCCTGCTGGTGTTTGCTAAGGAGGACAGCCAAAGTGATGCCTTCTGGTGGGCCTGCGACCGTGCTGGCTTCAGGTGTAACATAGCACGAACACCAGAGTCTGCCATCGAGTGTTTCCTGGACAAGCACCATGAGATCATAATCATCGATGGACGTCACTCACGCTACTTTGAGCCTGAAGATGTGTGCCGGTGAGTCATGACCCACACACAGTATGTTTGCCACCTATACTCACTGTGAGAAATTCACATTTGCAGCAATGACATTTAAGAATAGTCAGACAGTTATGAAAATACACTAGTTTACCTATGCATGAGGAGGCTGATCACCAGTCTTGTTTGAACTGTAAATGTAGCATTTCAGTTTATATTACTTATTCATGGCTTTACTTCATTCTTTGTGCTGCAGAAACTTGTAACTACTGCTGAAGTCAGGTTATTTTACATGAAAAATGAAAATAGCCCATTTAGAGTAGAGTCTGTGTTAACTGTTACATGAGATGTACTTTGGAGGTAAGGGAGAACTTCTTGGTGCCATCTGCTGTTCACTGGGAGCATCACAATAATCAACAGACAGATCAGTTTGAAATCTTTCACAAGTTATCACCTGCCTGTTGCCATTCAGCAGCTGTAGGTGATAAGGTTTTTGTGTGCGTGTGAGTGTGTGTCGGTTAGCAAAATATCTCATAAACCATTGGACAAATTTTATTTTATTTTATTGTAATCATTGCATGCACATTTGCAACTTATTACCTTTAGGAGCTGACCCGATTCAAAGTGGCCTCTGCAGCTAAGCAACCTGCCTTAAAAAACAGGAAAATGACCAAAACTTCATCAGTTTTGCAGATATTGACCTAGCTGTAATACTGATTCAGCTGAGAGTCATCCTTCACACATTTCTTAGTGATAAAAGCTTGCACAAGAGCTATAACTATTTGGAGTCAACTCTGTCTGTCTGTTAGCAAAAGTATCATGAACAACAAGATTTTATTTAAACTTTGGTAAAAATCAACGTTAGATGAACATCTACAACTGATTTACAAAGTTCAAGATGGCCACCACAGCTAACCACTATTCGAAACACAGAAATGGCTACAAGTCAGTCATTTCTGAAGACATTGAGCTCAAATTCAATGTGGTAGTAGCTGAGAGTTGAGCTGGATGTGTACTCTGTGAGAAGTAAAGAAATCTGCTCTCGCTGACATAGTTGCAACACGTTTTTTCTCACAGGAACATTTTATACTCAACGAGAAACTGCAGGCAGAACTCCTGGAAACCGCTTACTCTGGGTCTCTACTTTACTGTCCCTATACAGACTGACCTCAGCCAGGCATTTTTATTATACACACTAAAACAGTACACACTGTTTGGCAAATTTGTCATGAAGAGACCGCTTCCTTTTCTGACAGAAGGTGCACAATAATGAGTAAACAAAGCCTCTTTTACACGGGCTCTAATTCAGAAGTCCGGCTCTACTCGACTCGGCTCTATAAAGAATGCATCGCGTTCACACCGGCCAGTTTGGTCGGTAGCAGAGGAACGCCTCCTCGTGTTGCGGGGGGCGGGGCCACGGCGTCGGGGGGTGCGCTACCGAAACTTAGCACAAGTTGTGTAAACAACAGAAGCGCTATGGACAACGTTGGCCCTGTGTTGTTGCTGTTTTTTAAACTTATGGGGATTCTCCTGAGACTTCAGGAAGAGAGGCGCAGAGGAAGATATGCTCTGGATGCCGCGATTGTTGTACGGAGTAGGACAGCTGTTATCAGCTGGAGATTTTAGGCTTTACAGGCCTTTAGCTGGGGGACAGACGGCAGAAACGTTGCAGGGTAAGCTAACGCTGTTGTTTATATTCCTACCTTCGCTCTTGATGCTTGCATCTGGCCACACCCACGACCAATGAGTGAACAGGAGCTAAGCTTGCTCCGCCCACGAAGCAGGGCCGGCCCGGCTGGCCCGACTCCGAAGCAGGGACCAAAGAAGCAGGGCTGGCCTCGACAAAATGCAGATGTAAACGCTCGCAAAGCGAGCCGAGTAGAGTGTAAAAGGGGCATATTGCCCCCAACATGTTCAGGCCAGCACAGCCAGAGAGAGCCGCCCGTGTCTCTGCTCTGTCTCCTCTGTGACATCTCCTTCCATGAGTCCTTCACCATTTGACTAGGTTTAGAAGTTTTGCTGGGACAGTTGTGACAGCCTCAGCCAGCTGCTCCTCAGTGCAGCAGTTGAAACAAAATGACTCCACTGCAGTTCACCTGCTTTTCTGCAGAAACACGCTCACAGCAGTTCTGACCAATCACTCAATAGCAGACGCATTCCCCTGGAGAAAAAGCTCTGCCCAGACCTTGTGCACAGAGCAGGCTCTTGAAGTTCAGGAGAAAACAAAATGACATGTTTTTTGTCATGCAACTACATCAGCGAGAGCAGATTTCTTCACTTTTCGTGGAGTCTGAATCCAGCACACACACTGAGTGGGACTTCTCAGTATGTCACATGGCATTGCACACAGTGCTACTTTCAGAGTTTGACCAAAACTTGATCATTTCTCAACATAAGATGAACAACATAAATGTGAACACTCGATGTCATGAGTGAAAAGAGACAAAAGCAAAGTGGTGTTTCAGTGAGTGTGCACTACAAATTCTGATTGGATTTGTTGACATGGCAGCTGGAAAGTTGCTCTGGGGAAATAAGTGCTCAGGCCGGAGAAACCTTTTTTTTGTCCGTTTTTCCACAGAAAAGGTCCCTGACTTCTTGTCTTATTGTAGACTTACCATATTCACTCCCTGTTCCGTACCAGCTGTTGAGTTTGGACATCTGTCCCCTCCTGCTCTCTGGCCTTTGTGAGCATTTGAAGATTTATATAAGAGGTATTTTTAGTCTTGTATATTGTACTGTTTCCCCTTCCTGCCAAGTTTTCCAATAACATTTTAAACATGTTGGTTTTAATGTGAGTTCTGTTCCTGGGTTTAATGTGAGAGTGAAGGCACTGATTAATGAGGAGATCTAATAAAAGCTGGATGTTCTCTGCCTTTTTGGCATTTCTAAAGAGTTCATATTTCTTATTATTTTTATCCAGGACAAGTGTCTGTGGGTTTCTGTGCTCATGAAGTTGTTCTGCAGAGTTTTGAACTTCACTTGTTGTTAGTAAAAGTCCAAAACTCAAAGCTAAAAGCCACTGCATGTGTTATGTTGAGGGATTTATTGTATTAAAAACCATATTTGTCTCTCCTGTCTTCTAAGCACCACAGTTTGGTAGCTCCTCACTGTCTCCTTCACTTCTTTACTTTTTAACATTTTTATCACACACTGCCAGCAATGAATAGGTAATAATGTTTTTGCTCTTGTCTGTGTGTTTTTCTGATCAACCACTGGACAGATTTCAATACACGTTTCAGAAAGTAACCATTGGATGTTTACCTACAGCTGATAACCATTTGGTGTCAACCCCACCCAAGATGGCCACCACACCTAAGCAATCTTATCAAATACAACAATGGTTAAAACTTAGGGGATTTTTAATTTATTGAACAAAAATTTGGTTTGGCAGTAGCTAAGTGTCATTCCTAACATACAGTCTGAGCACTTACTGATCTCACAAAATCTGTTTTTAAAGCTTTGCCAGGAACTATTGGAGTCTGTTAGCAAAGTATCCCATCAACCACTGGATGGGTTTAGATGAAAATCTCAGAAAGTAATTACTCAGTGTATATACAGCTGATTAACTTTGGGAGTCACCCCGATTCAAGATGCCCGCCACTGCTAATCAGCGTTAGCCAATACAAATGGCCATGACTTTTACAGATATCACTCTGAAATTTGAGGTGGTAGTGGCTGAGACAACAATTACTCAGAGCACTACTACAGCTTGTAATATCTAATAATTTATCTGATAAGTTTGACCTTCTCAGCCTAAGTTTCACAGAGTTTTAGTTTGAACGTCTGTCATGAAAGGCGGTGGGTGATTCTTCATTCTTCCAAGCAAAGACAGGTCTTTAATGCCATCATTTGTTGCCCTTGTTGCTCCTATTGTATTCCATCACTCTCTGCCTATTCCTTCTCCACTTCCAGAACATTTTTCTGAACATCGTGCCAGCCACGTGGGGTTGCTGCATTTCTTCTGTGGTGATGACTTCACCCTGGTTCTGCCCACATGTTTGTTCTGTACCTGAGTCTGAGCCACTTCTTCCAAGCTCAGTGTCTGAGGAAAATGACCTTCTATTGACATGACATCCAACTGTGCATTGTTTCCTTCTTTCAGGATGATACGTGCCACAAAACCATCGGAAAACACAGTCGTTCTCGCTGTTGTGCCACAGAAGTAAGCTTGAATTTGAATTTGATGTGTGTTATGGATGTTTGTTCATCCCATGTTGGATAAAAAAGATGTGTGCAATCAGGCTTTAAAAACTGTAAAAACTTGGCTACAAATTGGGTTGTAAATTCTTTGCAGTTTTATAAGCTGAACAAGTTAGTTTTAAAAAGTGTAATTTAACCAGTTTAGAATTCAAAGCTTTTACAGTAAAATCTATGTTTGATCCAGAGATTTTTCTAAATTTTATTTATTTTGAGGAACTTTTTCCTAATTAAGGCTTTTAAAGGGCATGTAATTTGAGACAGGTCTACATTTTCTATTTCATTATGGTGAGTTTATGTCTTAACTTTTAAATCATTACCTGCATTAAACGTCCTGTTGTCTTACTTTTATACGTCTTGGCCTTTAATATAAAATTGTAACCTGAACCTGCTGTTGCAGACACAACAGATAGCTACAGGTCAAATAAGACTGTTGGATTTCAGTTTTAGCATTCTGCTTTATTTGGTCTTTTTTATTAAAAAGGCTGATTGAGGAAACTAGTGTTCAGGGTCTTTTAAACTGTATAGTTTCCCATACACTGTTGGAGGAGATCTTTATAGTCATGTTTTGAGTGAATGAATGTGGTTGCAGATGATAATAATTCCTTTCTGTCGTTACACAGACTGTCTGACCAAGAGGAGCCGTCTGTTCTTCCTCTCCTGTGTGCTGGATTTAGCAGAGTATGTTTGCTCATTTTTCTGTCAAGGAGTTCAAGTCTTACTTTATTGGGATTCTAAAGAAATATAAAACACAAACTGGCACTGTGCATGCTGAATGCTGAATGACTTTGCTAAAATCTGCCTAAGAAGTTGAAAATGACTTGAAGCTAAAAGAAATAGAACACTAGCTAAAACCTAAAAGCAGCAAAACATGAGCTAAAAGCTAAAAAACACCAAAAATACTAGCAAAACAGTGGCTAGAAGCAGAACAATGTGAGCTAAAAGAAGCAAAAGCTAGGTAAAAGCTAAAAGTATCTCAATCCTAGCTAAAAGCACTAAAAGACAAGCTAAAAGTTAAATTAGCAAAATGCTATCTAAAAGTAACAAAAGCCTAGGTAGAAGGTAAATGTAGCAAAAAGCTAGCTCAAAAGGTAATACTAATATACTAATACTTTAAAATACTGTTGTTAGTTTATAAATCACTGAACGGTTTAGCACCACAATACATTAAAGATCTGTTATCGCTGTACCAACCGTCTAGACCCCTCAGATCTTCTGCTTCTGGACTGCTCTGCATCCCCAGAACCAGAACCAAACGAGGAGAAGCAGCTTTCAGTTTCTATGCACCACAAATTTGGAACAAACTTCCAGAAAACTGTAAAACAGCTGAAACACTGGGTGCCTTTAAATCTCAACTTAAAACCCACCTGTTTAGAGTTGCTTATGGCTAAATTAGGGTTAGAGTGCGGGTTTTTGATGTCTTCGATGTTTTTCTCTTTCTTACTGTTTATTCAATGTCACATGCTGTTTTTATTTTGTTTTTTAATTATGTAAAGCACCTTGAAATGCCTTGCTGCTGAAATGTGCTATACAAATAAAATTTGATTTGATTTTTGATTTAATAAAAGGTTGCTAGAAGCTAAAGGTAGTAGAAGACTGGCTAAAACCGAAAAGTAGTAAAAAACGAGTGAAAAGCTGAAAGTTGCAAAAGACTAGGCAGAAGTTAAAATAATCAAGTCAGACTAAAAACAGAAAAAATGTTCCTTTAAGGTGGTTATATAACAAATTATGCAGAAATAGTTAGATTACAAAAACAACAGGAAACCAGTAGTGTTAATACTGAACCAGCACATGATTTGCTGTGTTAAGAGGCTGTTTAATGTGTAAAACTGACTCATTCAGTTCTCCCACTGTTCTTTCTGCTTCTCTTTCAAACACCACTGAACCCTGTTTGGCCTCCAGAGGTTTGTGGAGAACAGCAGCGTGTCAGCGTGTTATAATGAGCTCATTCAGATGGAACACGGAGAGGTGCGCTGCCAATTTAAACTCAGGTACAGCACAGAAAAAGCTTCTGACACAGGCTTTATTCAGCTCTGTAGTAAAGCCACTGACGTTTCTTTCCTCATCCACAGGGCTTGCAACTCTGTCTTCACTGCACTGGAGCACTGCCAAGAGCCTGTGGAGATCACCAGTGAGGACCACATCATTCAGGTGGGGATATGACCAGGGGTGGAAATTAAAAAGTTTGTCCACCAGCCACTATGGCTGGTGGACAAACTTTTTTAACAGCCACTCAAATATTTTACCAGCCACTATTTTTTGTTGTGACAAAAAGTAATTTCATATGATGATGATGATGGAGGTGGGTGGAAGCAGTTGTGGTGCCCTACAAGCTGAACAACACCTCTTTCTGGACACTGCATGGAAATAACTGGATTA
>NC_051443.1:1646043-1650736 GCF_001649575.2 Kryptolebias marmoratus
AGTATCCGATGATATTTAACATTAACACGAACCGCTGTAGTTTTCGGTTTGTAAACATGACGGTAGCAGTTTTTGACGGGTAGCACCAACCGTTAGACATCGCTGTTTAGCCGTGCTACGGTAGGAAAATCTGATGAGGAAGCACAGATCGTCAGAACATCGAACACACACTGACCAATGTCATGAGGTCATTGATTTAGTTGTTTAACTTTCGGTTCTTCCCTCGACTACTCTTGAAAAACATTTTGGTTGTCTGCCACCCGCTTAACTCCCGAAATGTTCCGCCACATTGCTAATGCTACTCCTCAAATTGTTTCTTCTTCTTTTTGATTTTTATTGGTGGTTGGTAAACAACAGAAGGAATCAATACCGCCACCAACTGGTAACGAGTGTCTGCTAAACTTTTCTCCTTCTTGCATTTAGCAGCAACTAGAGCACATTGCTGCCCCCTATATGTCAAGAGGACAAATAACACCTTTTCTGTTCAAATTGCTAACCCGCTACAGTGGCGTGTGTTGATCAAATATTTACCCGCATTTGGCCGGTGGCGGGTGCTAATTTCCACCCCTGGAAATGACACACATGTAGTGCAAGTGAAAGTTTCATTTCTTATTGTTATGAACAAATTGTAGTACCATAAGCAATTCAACAACTGCTCCACTCAGTTAAGACCGCCATGCCTCCTTACATCATTAAACTGTATAACCCAGAGGTCAGGAGCAAAATTTGCTCAAGAGCCAGAATTTGTCTGAGCAGACTCTGTGGGTCTGGCCTTTCATACACAAAATGCAGAATGATTATCTTTATTATTAACAATAATATTAGTAATAATAAAAATGATGATGTTTGCAAAGCCCCACAGCTATCAGTCTAAAGTTAGGAGGAAAGCATTAATCAAACATGGATTTCAGTGTTAGGGTTTCTACACAGCGTTGATTGTTAATTAGCACAGGTGAGGCATTTTTATTTGCTGCACAGAAGCTGAGTAACAGTGAGCTTTTTGTTTATTTAACTTTTAAATAGCTATATGTTTTCCCCTTTGAGTTCAGTCTTAGTTAGTTAGTGTCACACACAGACACTTTTACTTTTGGGAATTAAAATTATTTCCTCTTGTTTTTATTTTTAAATGAAAAAGTTTTGGCTGTTGTTTTGTGCAGGAATATCAAAGATGTGAAAAAATACAAGATCATACAAAAAAATCAAATGCTAAAAGGTATTACACATATAAAATAAGAAAATATTTAAAACAATTTCATAAAAAGTTGTTGTTTGACATCAATGATGCATGACTTAAAGTACCACAAACAGCAACATTTTATAAAATAAAATACAGAATAAGATTTTTGTTACCTTTAAGGAAAAAACTGGGACATAAACAGGCTTAAAGTGAGGCAGGTTGAGATTGTGTTCAAACTGTCAGCCTGATAAAGTCTCTTAAGGACTCAGTTTAACTCTTGCAGAAATTGATAAAATAAAACATTACCAAATTGAATAAATAAGCTGTATTTTATTATATCTGATGTTGTGGACTAGTTTAAAATAGGACAAACATGCAAAAAAAACCTAAATATCATGACAGTTTGTTTTTCCTTTCTATTTCACATTTTTCATCCAACAGACTTATTTATTGCATTTTTTAGAAAATAAAAATCTAAATTTTAAAAGTAGATTTTTTTACTTTCAATATGAAATATAAAAAGTGCACTGGTTCATATATTGCTCGGGTTGACAACTTCTGAAAATGACAGCTGTGAAGGGAGATCATGATCTGTTGTAAACTAGCTTGTTCATCCTGTCTGTAAGGAAAGATTCTCAACATAACATGTAGTATTTCCTAAAAGTTCAAATTAAACAGTGGCATTGAAGGAAATGATCCATAGGTCTCTTGCAGTAGCAGGTAGTTGTTTATCTTCCTAGGATGCATTGTAAAGCTTATAAAAACTGAAAACATTTTTTAATGAATTCAAAAACCTTAGACATAAACATACACATAATAAAACACCACCACTATAAAAGCACAGTCATTTTAAAACAGTTTGATAGGTGTTTTTGTTTTTATTCCATTTATCCTTTTTCTTTTACCCACTTCTCCTTTCTGGTCACATCTCTGCTAGTCCCTGTGTGAGAGGCGGGGGACACCTTGGACACGTCACAAGTCCATCACAGAGACAAATGAGACAAACTCTCACTCACACCTAGGGACAATTTAGAGTTACCAATTAACCTGACATGCATGGTTTTGGTCTGTGGGAGGAAACTAGAGTTAAAAGATGTTTTGACTTTAAAAACATTTAAAGCCGTCTGAGCCTCGTAGCTCAAAAAGATAGCACCTATTAACATATTGTGGAAGTTCAGCAGAGCCACAAATGATAGGCTTTAGGTTTGAAAAAGTGGCTTCAGTCTATAAGATGTTGTTTTTTTAAGTAATTTTGTAATCAGGCACATATTAAGAAAACAAAGAGTAAATTCTAATCCAATCTTATTTGTGCCATTATATCCAGATTTCTGCCCAATTATAGTCACTTCTTGCTCCAAGGAAAACAAACTAGAAGGCTGGCAGGAAAAAACTAAATACTAATAGAAGGAACAAACATATATTTACATACTTTTGTATTCAAATGCAGCTCAAAGTATTGTTTGATTTTTAAAACAAGTCAAATCGAATCAGAGCTGGTAGTCCACTGTTAATTTGCTCTGTGGGATAAAAAAATCTAATTATTCTCAAAAGAAAGTAAACAGAATATTGACAATATATGAATCCAACCTGACTGTTAATCTTTCAGTATGTGAACCCTGCATTTGAGAGGATGATGGGGTACCACAGGGGAGAGCTGATCGGGAAGGAACTGACTGAACTTTCAAAAAGCGACAAGAACCGAGCTGACCTGCTAGACACAATCAACACCTGCATCAAGAAAGGAAAAGTGAGTTCTGAATCCATGCATCTACCTCAAACTGACCTGTGAAACAGATGATCTTCGTCAGTCTTACAGCTTTGTTGTGTCTGAAGGAGTGGCAGGGCATTTACTTTGCCAAAAAGAAGTCTGGTGACAGCTTACAGCAGCAGGTGAAGATAATACCTGTCGTTGGACAAGGAGGGTAAGCTATGTGGAAACTCACCAAACGGCTGCATTTCCCTCAAGAAATCAGAGACATCTGACAGATTCCTCTCCTCCTCCCTGCAGAAAAATCAGACATTATGTTGCCATCAAGAAACCTCACATTGACAACAATAATCAGGTTAGTTTTTTTTTAATAATTCTTTCTTTATGTTTTTAATACAATGGTGAATTTCAGAATAAAAAAAGTGGTCTCAGTGAAAAATGTTGCAGTTTCACAAGAAAACTTAAATAGTTTATTATGACTTTATTTTTCTTACCTACTTTTCGACATAGATTTGGAATAGAGTTTATGATAAGATACATGTATTTCGAACATTTAATTGTGAAGATATTGGGATTGCCAGCGGTAGCAGAATCTCTTCTCGATATCGCTCTGCATTAAGGCCCAGTTAACACTTGGAACAGTTCTGTTGCATTTTGGCCATTTGTACACACGAAAACAGCGATCAGATTCTCTGACACCAGGTCTCAGAGAGAAAGTTTTTCAAAAATTCTGGCATTATTTCACGAGAAAATGCAATTTACCTGAAAGTGGAAGTGTTCACGGTTTGCAGTCAGTCAGTAGTTTACATTTTCCTGAATCTTTTAAGATTTATAATTTAAAGTAACTGTAGCTGCAACCCAGCCTCATCAGTGGTCCAATTGAAGGTTTGTGTATTTGGCATTTTGCATGTAATTGTTTTCATCCTCAAGAGTGAAATGTCTGCTTACATGAGCGTATTGTTGAAATACAAAAGCCACATCACCAGATGGTGACTTGTCTAAATAGCAATTGTAATAAGAACATTACCATGGGAATGTGTAACATTTTTACAATCAACATTGAAAGATCTATGATTCCGGGAGATTTTTAGTCAACTGGGCCTGAGATTTCCAGCGGCTGCTGGTGCTGGACTGTACTTATGTGGCGCCTTTCTAGCCAACCAGGCTCCTCAAAGCGTTTCACAGCATCCCTACTACATTTCTACAGAGCTAATCAGAATAATAAATCATTCTACAGAGACTAATCCAAGCTTTAAATTGCATTCATATACCAATAGGAGGCAGAGACAATAGAACCAGTGACACTACGACACATGACTGCATACTGCCAGGAATCAAACCTCAGACTCTGATCCACAGTCACCCCATGATGAGGGAGATGTTGCCCCACACTATCACACTGCCTCTACCTAAAGTTGTTCCCCTATCCCTGCATGAATCAGCATCACTTCCTCCCCATCTTCTCCACACGTTGACCCTACAATCCATCTGCTGTGCATATATTGTACACACAGGCTTATTTAATTACTTGCTAGTAATCAGGGCCGTAGCCAGACTTTAAAAAATCCTGAGATCAATCACTCATTATCCCCCTGCACATCAGTTACAATGAAGACCAAAACTTAATTAAAATAGAAGCATTTATTTAAAACAAGTGACTTGAATGTGTATATGACATGTATTTGTGTGTGTTTGTAAATCCATGGGGATCAGCCTCATCTGAAGAAATACAGAGGACTCAGGGCACAACCATGATGATTCACTGAAATGACATGAATTAGTTTATATGAATGTTGATTCAAAACACA
>NC_051443.1:1651083-1667920 GCF_001649575.2 Kryptolebias marmoratus
AGTTACCTCGGTTGTGTTTCACCGTATGTGGCGCTCTTCTTCTTCTGCTCTTTATTTTAGCAGTAAGGTAGCAAAGCTGCACTCTTCTTCGTAGACATTGAGTTTGGCTGCAGCTGCACACAGTTGCAGCGCCTCCTACAGGAAACTGGTGGAGCTACGCAGAGAACCACGCCGTTCAAAAGCCTTGTTTGGATTCATGTTTTTATACACAGCAAAGAAACACTGAGGTCCGGACCTCAGGGTCCTCAATGGTAGCTACGGCCCTGCTAATGATACTATTTCAAGAATCCTGAATCATCTTGAGATGAGAGTTTTTATACATGTCCAAAAATGCTTGTTTGCTGGTTCAGGTACTGTAAATTTGTAGCTTAAAAAATAGTGGTTGTTTGAAGAAAATTAAGTAGCAACAGAATTTAATTTAAAAAAACTGATGAAGCAGTCTCTGCCTCTCATCATGACTAATGCTGCAGCTCCGATAAACAAATGAACATGTGAAACCAAGATGGACTTGAATGTATTGCAAACTGTTAGTTTTCATAAAAACTTCAAATGAACGAGGCAGAAATGTCAGGGAGTTTTACCTCGTCTGCTGCTAGGACTGTAGAGTGCTGTGCAGTCACTCCTCAGCAGTTCTGCTGCACTCAGCTGACTTGAAAGCCAGTAGCATCATACTAATCTACAGCTAAGCACCAGAATACCCACTAAGGCCTAGGAAGGCTAGATGCCAGGTCCCAGGGCTATTTATACCTCGGGCAGTGCTAGACGAGGTTCATCTTCAGCTTGTTTCCCTCTTTCATTGTATGAACATAAGGTGAGTCAGCCACTGGAATCTAGCTGCCAAGCCCAACACCATTTCAGTTCAGCTTGGGGGGATTGGGAATTCTTAGACATGGCAGCACCTGATCCCATTATTGAAATCATAGAAGTCTTTTTTCCATAACCTGAACTGTAAAATGTCAACTGGATTTTCTTCATCTGCCCCTCAGAATTTATTTGCAACTCAAAATAAAACAATAAACTCCAACATTTTAGCACTGGATGACATGTTCACACTGAATTATTTTGACTGCTACCTCCTTACTGAGATGCCATCATCTATAAATACTCAAGACCATAAAGGCATTTTGAAAATACTACTGATCTGACACTACCTCTGTGTAGGACATTTCCCTTTAGAGCACTTACGTAATTAAATCTGAGTTACCCTTTGTTTTCCCACCCAGCCCAGGTTTGCCTGTCATTGTGTCCTTAGCAGTTTTTGCCCAAGCACCACAAAGTTGCAACAGGTTTAGGATCAGTTTTTTTTTTTGTCTTTTCCTGTCAAGGTTGGCCTTCAATATCTCAACTATTTCCAAATTTAAATCAATTCAAAAAAGTTTTTTAAGCATCTGTTTGTGTTTTGCAGCTCATTATCATTCAGTCATTATACCTTTTAGTCTGGTTTGTTGTTAGAACCAATAGTGTTTTTTTTATTTTCAAATTAGATCATGTCAGACTCTAAAAGCCTGTCATGTGGAGCACATTAAGGGTGAGGTCTGGGACCTCTCCGGTTTCTTCTTTACATTGTGTCTCTAGGATTAATAATGAGACAAATTCCTTATGTTTCCTATTATTTCCAGGCTGATAACATCCTGCTCTATTGCTCATTTAAGTCCAGAACTTATCATCCTTAAGAAAATGTGGAACCAACATCAAACAGTGGCTTTGTGAAAACTACCTTCAGCTGTACTCAGAAAAAAATTGAAACTCTAATTATTGCTCCTGCTGAGATGTCCTTCAAACCATTAATATTAGATCCATCCATTAGTACCTCTGTGCAATAAAGAATATTTTAAAAATAACTTTGTAGTAGCTGACAGCCATCCCTAACATATACTTTGAGAATTGTCCGATTGTGTTACATCTGTCCTTCAAACTTTGGCATTACTATTTGCGTCAGCCCAGTTTGTCTGTTTGCAAAATATGTCATTAACCACTGGATACATTTTAATGAAACTCTTATAAAGTAATCACTGAATGAACATCAAAACTTTATTACTTTTTGAAGAAAACACAATTCAAAAAGGCTGCCACAGTTAATCCACATTAACAAGCACATAAATGACTAGATATCAGTCCATGTTTGATATTAAACTAAAATTTGGTGGGATTGTAGCTGAGACCAATTCAGAAAAATATACTCCAATTACTACACATTGCAACATCTTTGCATAAAGCTTTGGCATTAATTGTTAGAGTCAACATTGTTTGACTGCTAGCTAAATTTTTCATAAACCATCTGCCAGATTAAAATAAAACTTCAAGAAAGTAATCACTGATCAACTGGTCAATTTGAAGTCATCCCAATTTATGATGGTCATCACAGTTCATCAAACTTTGCAAATACAAAATAGCCAAAACATGGTCAAATTGACAGACACTGAGCTAAAATTTGAGGTGGTAGTAGCTGAGACTCATCAATGCATACTCTAAATGCTATCAGAGCTTGCAAGATCTTTCAATATTGCATGAGATTACACAGTTTATATCAGTTACACAGTTTGACCAAATCGTCTATAACTCCATCCCTTCTTCATCAAAAGAGGATATTAGTTTGATGCTTGCTGAATGTACAGTATGTTACAAAGTATACTCATTATTACATAAAGTCACATTGATCTGCCAGCAGTGTGAGTCACTGGGTGAGATTAATTTTATGTAAGCAGATAAGAGGCTCTTCACATCCATAACGAAACAACCTTGGTTTGACTAACACAAGTATGTTACAAACTGTCACCTGCGTGTCACACTTGTCCTACGAGTTTTAAATTAACTTATCATGTTGAATGTAGTTATAAAGCAGAAAACAGAATAATTCTTTTAGATTACGTTGGAAATACATCATTTTTGTGAATCTTGGGTAAATTTGTAATTGTCGGAAAGTTATGTTTTTATTACTCAAGTAAATCAGTTTTAGAAAGATAACCTGATATGAACCTCAAGCAGTAACTGAGTATGTGAGTATATTGTACTTTTCTTCAGCGATAAAACACTGATTAGCCATAACATTATGATCACTAATAGGTAAAGTTAATAAGACTGCTCACCTATGAGGGAAGGTGTTGATCTCTGTGAATTTAATAAAAGTGTCACCCTCTGCCTCTTATGGAGGGCTTGTTCACAAAACTGGCTGATACCACACATTAAATTCAATTTATTTAAGCTCAGCTAACTGCCAACTGGCTCTCCATCCTTCCAGAAAATGATGAAGTCTGTCCTGAAAGATTTGCCAGGAGTCCAGAACTATTTGCATGATATTATAGTGTATGGGTACTTCGAGGAACTTTACGATGAACACACACAATCTGTTCTCCAATGCCTTGAAGATGTGGGCCAACAGATCAGCAGAAGCTCAGTCAAGTATTCCAATCCTGAGACCTGTCATTTTTCAGGAAAGCAGATCACCTGACTGCCATCTCTTAAGCTTCTGCACTAAAAGATATGGCAGCATTTTGTTCAGCAAAAATACTCGAGCTGAACTTAAATGGACTGATGCAGCAAATAAAAGTTTCAATGATCTCAAAACAATGCTATTGAAAAGCCCAGCACTTGTCATCTACAACCCTGAACTGCCAACATTCATCACAACAGATGAAGTCAAGTGAAGTGAAATTTATTTATATAGCACTTTTCAGCGGCAAGGTGATCCGAAGTGCTTTACAACACAGAAACAACAACAGAATCAAATACAGAAAAAAAACATCAATCATGTATAATCTAAATGAAATATAAGATAATCTAAATAAAATCATGAAACCAAACATATCTAAACAGGAGCCAAGAAAGTCAAAATAGTAGCTAAAATAATCTAAATGAAATCATGATAAAGTTAGACCTGAACTAAACAACAATTAGGAATCTAACAATCTAACAATATCTAAAATATGGGCTAAGATAAACTAAACTAAACTAAATGTACAGGAAGGCTAAATAAGCTAACATAAATTGCTAAGGTAAAGGTACCAAGAGACTAACTAACTAACAGTACCAAGGCCCGCTAACAGCCAACATAAAAAATACTAAGATAAACATGATAATGCTAAACTAAAGGTACAAGAAACTAACTAACTGACAGTACTAAGGCCTGCTAAACAGCCAACATAAGAATTACTAAGCTACTAAGGTAGTGAAGGAGGGAAGGGGATGACAGAGATGACTCGGAAACAGTGGAAAGTGTGCGTGTGTGTATGTGTGTAGAGGCGGTGGAAGACGATGTGGTGCATGTTGTATGAGTGTGTGTGTGTGTGTGTGTGTCTGTGTGTTTGTAGAGAAGTCCATGAATTACGCCACAGAGGCCATTGTCTTTGATAATATGATGGAATGTTTATCAGCCAGCCCAGAGCAGATCCACAGATGTCCTTAGGCAGAAGGGGGGAGCAGAGTATCTTGTTCACATAAAATCCAGGAAGAAATTGACGATAGCTGGCCATGGTTAGCCTAGGGGAGCCAGAATTCACAAAACAGTAATTGTTTTGGGTCAGGCAGACATGTTTTCCGTCTGCCTTGAAAGTCTTGCTGATACTTCTCAATGGTGAATCCAAACAGACAAATTCCAGGTCCATTCCACCTGATTCGAGTGAGCAACTTTCTCCAAGATGTAACCCATATTATTATTCTTGAGTCCCAGAACCGCAATTCAGTCTGCGGTCCTGTAAAAGGATCACATCCAACTTGCGATTCAGCTCCTGTAACCACACAGTTTGATTGTTGACCGCCAAACCCATCAAACGAATTTGACGATAAGTCAGGTAACTGCCTAATCCAAACAGCAGAAATCCTGTTATCAAAAACCCAAATATGTAAAGATCTTCCAAAGACAAAAATTGTCAGACAAACAATATTCCATTACCTCCAAGAATCCATTGTGTAGTCAGCAAAAAATGTCCCATCTGGGTAGGCGGGCTCTCCCTTGCCCTGTCTTCCCATCGAGAAAATTTGATCAATTGCGTTGAGAGACCAGCTGATCAGATCCATAATTTATAAATTTTGGAGAATATGCAAAGAGAGGCTCCAACAAGAAAGCAGGGCAGAGAGGCAGAGACAGATGCCTCAAACAATAGACTGGGAGATGTTCTGACACAGTTGCACTCAAACAATGTGTTTTAGCAACCAAGGTGTGATTCACACTAAACAAAACCTTAGAAAACTTTAGTGGTGGCCACGTATAGACAGTTTGGTCTGCACAGTCTTGTCATCATGCACTATGTGTCAGGCATGTTACAAAATCATTAGTGTTTCACTTGCCTCTTACAACTTTTCCCATTTCAACACTTTGCTGTTGACAATGTGGGTTCATTTAAAGCTTACAACTGCAGATTTGCCATTCCTCTTGCTGATTATTTCAGGGAATGACCTAAAGTACCATTTACTCCTAAATGTACTCCTAATGCTACAGCAAACAGTGTCATTGCATTCCTAACTTCTGTTTTTGCATGTGAAGGAAACCCTTGCACTCTCACAACTGATAACGACCCACAGTTTAGATCTTCTGCTTTTGCTGATTTCATGAGTGAACATGTCAATGGGCACATCAGAACAAGTGTATACCATCCTCAGGCAAACAGATGGTATACACTTAATAGAGTGCTTAAAAAAACTCTTTTCATACAGCCCAAGCTACACAGTGACAATGGAAGCCTGCAGTTACTGAAATGCTTCACACCTACTTGGCTTCACTCCATGCTACAACTGGTGAATCCACTTTCCAGCTCCTGAGAGGACAACCAATGAGGGCAAATATGGAAATACTCCCTTCACTTAAGTACTCAAAGACACAACAGAATTGGGTTGGCTTCAAGCCCCCATGCCACCTCTGTTCAGTCAGAAATCACACCAAGGTGGCCAGAAGATGTCCAGCTGACGTGGGAACAGCAGCGAGCCTGTACTTTGAACTTTGTTATCCATCAGATACAATATTCTGTCACATGACCTTTCAACATTTGTAGTTTAATTTAATTTCCACCATTCTGACTTGGTGTTTACCTTATTTTGTTTGTGAAAGTATATACAATTTATGCTCTAAAAATTTTAAATATCTGATGAAAATGTTGATTTACCTAGAATTCAAAGGTGAATAACTATTTAACATTCAGATATTATTTTTTTCACTGTACTTGTCATAACGAGGGGAGACAGAGGCAATCCCAGAACGCAAAATCATCTTAAAAAGGAAACTAATTTATTAACTAAAACAAACAGATAAACAAAAGAGCTGACGTGGCAGCAAAAAACAACTAATACGAAGACCAAACAAAGGAACTGGGCATGGCAGGGTAGGGCAAGGAGCAGAACATGAAAACACAACAACAACAACAATGATCCAGCGGGGTGGTGGAGAAAATGACCAGGTTATATGCACAGGGGATAATTATGGGAAGTGGGCACAGGTGAGTGATTACAATGACTTACAGGTGGAGATGGGCGTGGCAGATAATCAAGGGCAAAAGAGTGACAGGGGAGGAGTGAATAGTGACAGCAAACATGAACACAGAAACAAACAGAAAACCAGAAACAAAACAGAAGCTTACACAAATACCAATAACCATGACAGTACTAATCAAAAATAAGTGTGCTAACTGCTAACTGAAAAATAATTATTGGCCGTTAATAAAAAATATAACCGGTTTGTGTAGTACTGAGTTCAACATTGGGTTTATTTGCCTACCACAAAGTCATTACAACCTACATTTGTAGCCCTTCTTCTGTCTTTTCTATGATGAAAACCTAAGATTCTGGTGAAGAACAGCATGAAACCCATGTTGGCTGAAAGAGTACAGCTCTTTGTTTCATCCACTTTACTTTAAGCACAGTAGTAATCAAGTTTCAGTCCCAAATTAAATTCAAATTCTTTGGAAAATCTTTAAATCTGATAAAAACAACATGTGGGTTACACTGCTTGCTTCATAAAAAATTCAAAACATTACAACTCTTTGTATTCTTTCACATGTAGTTCCATGTAATGGAATATGAATTGGACCTGTTTGCCTTTTTTTATACAACACCCTGAGATGGCTTTTATTTTGAATTGGTGGCATATAAATAAACTGAATTGACTTCCTTCTTGTAATTTTTGATGTTTTTATTAATAAAATAGATGTTGAAATAAGATGTACAAAGTGTAGAACATGAAGGACTTTCAAGAGAAGTAGTCTTGCTGGTATTCTATCAAAAAGCAGAAATTGAGGTTGAACATGTCACAGCAAAGGCAAATGAGCTACACATGTCTTACATTTAACTGTTTCTTGCTCTGTTTTTGTCAGATCCACAAATTGAACATGGAAGACAAAGGCAGTGGAGACCATTCTCAGTCAGGTAATTAACCACACAGCATTTATTCACTCACGTCAGTTGATTTAATATCTGTTTTACAGTGCCTTAAAAAGTGATCATACCTGTAGAAGTTTGTGGTTGTAACAGCACAAAATGTGGACAAGTTCAAAGTATTTTACTTGGATTTTATGTGATAGAGCAACACAAAGTAGTGCATAATTCTTAAGTAGAAGAAAATTATAGATGGTTTTAAACTAATACTCTGAAAAGTGCAGCCTGTGTTTATATTCAGCCCCTTTACTCTGATACATCATACTAAAATCCAGTGTAACCAATCATCTTCAGAAGTCATCTGTGTATAATTGAATCTCAGTGTAAACCCGGCTGTTCAGTGAAGGCCTGTTTGTTATGGAACATTAGTGAACAAAAAGCATCAGGAAGATCAAAAAACACACCAGACAGGTCAAAGGTAACGTTGTTGAGATATTTAAAGTAGGGTTAGGTTATAAAACAATATCCTAAGCTTTGAACATCTCTGGAGCTCTGTTCAATCCATTATCAGAAAATAGAAAGAGTACAGTATAACTGTAAACATGCTAGGACATGGCTGTCCACCTAAACCACCTAAACCCTGGTCCTGGAGAGCCACTATCCTGCAGGTTTTACTTGTTTCCCTGCTGCAGCACTCCTGATTCAGTGGTTAAATCACCTCTTCATGTTCTGCAGAAGCCTGTTAATGACACACTGATTCAAATCAGGTGTGTTGGAGCAGAGGAACAAGTAAAACATGCAGGATAGTGGCTCTCCAGGACCAGGATTGTACACCCCTGACCTAAACTGACAGGCCAGGCAAGAAGACCAATCATCTGAGGAGGATGAGCTGCAGAAATCCACAGTTCAGGACTATCTATCCTGTGGACAGATAGTCCCACTCTACAAATTTGATCTTTATGGAAGAGTGGCAAGAAGAAACAATAAATAACCCAAAAGTGAAGTCCTGCAGTGTTCAAGCCTTTATCCTGTGTTTGCCATAAAACATGTTAGAAAATGTAAGTTTATGGAATGTAAAGGGAAAAGAGAGCTCTGGGAAAGGTTTCTGAGTAACTTTTGGTTTCTAAGCAAAAATGAGCACATCTCAAAGTGCTCCACCTGCAGCTTGATGCAGCAGACATGCTCGCTGCAATGAGGGCTTTAGCGCCCCAGGTGCCCCACAGATGGTGCAGAGGCTGCAAGGAAACCATTAGCTGCCAATTCATCACAGACAGATATGTGTGCAACTTTTCTCTGTGATGAAAAGGATAACACATCACCCAGAGGCCTGATGTACAACTTTAAAGTCTGAGGCCAAACACTGATGGACTTCCAGCCAATGAAAGATGTTAGAAATGAAATGAAAAGTTGCTGATATAGAACGATTCAAAGTATATGAAGGCTTCAGATGTGCTTTATTTAAACTTGCACAGAAGTTTTTAATTAATAAAGGATTTGTAGTTGTTTAGTCAATCCCTGAGGGTAAACACAGAGATAAACAGACATGCACGCAGACACACTCATAAAATGTAAGAATTTTGTGGGAGGAAAAAAAACACAAACATGTAAACTCATATGTAAATATTTCAGAAATTCAAGTTAATATACCATTTTTTTCTTTTTATTCTGATTTCAAATTTTAACAAGGGTTTATTAAAAAAATTATAAAAATTGGGAGAGGTTGGGAGTCAAGCACTTTGTAGGTCCGTAGAGGTCCATGTCTTCATTAAACACAGTGGTAAGCAATGTTTATTGCTTACCAACATTTATTTGCATATATCCATAGTCCAGTCACTATTTACATGCTTCCCTTGGTCAGATCATCAGATCATATCTAAAATATGAGCTAAGATAAACTAAACTAAACTAAATGTACAGGAACCGTAAGAACAGAGACAAGATTTTAACAAAGGGGTTACCTATGACCTTGACCTTTGACCCCACGAACCTTGAAATCAACAGGCATCATCTTTGAACCATTCCTACACTTCACTGTTGAATAGTTAGAGCATCAGGTCAGCTGTGATGTTGACCTTGGACCCCATGACTTTGAAATCAGTGGTGATTACCCTTGACCTAAGAATTGTCCAACTGCACTGTATAATTTTTCTTCGTTGCATGGTTATGTAAATAGAGCACAGGGTAATCTGTGATCTTGAGCTTTGACCCCATCACCTTGAAATCAACAGTGATCACCCTTGATCCATTCAGCGTCCAGCTGTGGAGTTTAACATTCCTGCTACACAGTTGCAGAGTTAGAGCATGTGCTGATCTGTGACCTTGCCCTTTGACCTTGAATTTTGCCAAAATGTAATCACTTGTTCCTGGTACCATGTTTGACGATGCAAAGACCCAGAGAGATGAAGCCGTGGGGATAAAATACAAGCAGGAGCAGAAAGGGAGAACAGACAGGGTCAGGGGTCAGGGGAAGTCAAAGCGTGAGTCAGACTCAGTTATGGTAAATGTTGTCAGCAGCTCCCTCCTCAGTTCACTTTGATGCAGCTGCTGCTGTTTTCAGGTGTCTCAGCTGAGCTTCTCTGCTGTGCTGCCATTTTTGTTTATTACTCTTGTAGTTATACATAAGACATTATGCTTCTAAGCATTTGGAAATGTGTAACATCGCAGTTTCCCATGAGATTGCACATAACAGTATTTTTTCAATGTCTGACTAAAAATTGTATTTCATGAAGAATTTTAAACCCACTACACCCTGTCATCAGTTCATTTGCATTACTAATGATGGACCACACAAACTGAAAACCTTTGAACAGTGATATGGTTTTCAGTAATAATCTTTTTCTTTTTTTTTACAGCTCCAACTTTACAGAATCGAAGATATTCATCTGTTGCCAGGATTCATTCAATGACCATCGAGGCTCCAATCACTAAGGTACACTGCTTTTCTTTATATCCTTTTCCACTATATTTATTAATTACTTCTTTCATTTGACATAATGTGACAGTTTAGACTAACTGATTTTTTTAGTATGTTTTATACAAAGTAGAATATTTGAAGAATAGTTTATTAAACAGGTCTGTATAGGTCAGCTGTGAAAATCTTCACATCATGAGTACTGTATTTTCTGCTCTATAGGGCGCACTGGATTATAAGACTCACTGTCAATGAATGGTCCATTTTCGAACTTTTGCGCACCAGACTGTAAGGCACATCGTCGTGCACCTCCCAAATTTTGTAACTTTATGCAGACTGCGCGCCGCGCTCCAATCAAAATCGATGATTTCGATGCTTTAGCAGAGCACCGAAATCATCCTGTATCAGCTTTTTTCAGCAATCATTCACCTGTATCAGCATTTATATGATTCCTCTATGAGAGATCACAAAGACAATCAAACAGTTCAAAATTCACGGAAGAATACTGCACAGATGTAAGCGTCAAGTCTAAACGCCTCCACCACTCGCTCAGGTCCACACGCCGTGCACAGAGTCCTGCGTGACTATAACTGAGCCTTAATGCTGCAAGCGGTGCAGCTTTATAGTTTACCAAAGTCGTACTAAAACATCATGACTTCTTACATACAGTATATAAGGCACTCTGTCATTTTCTATGTCTGTCATTTTTTGAGAAAATTGAAGGCTTTTAGGTGCGCCTTATAGTCCGAAAAATACGGTAATCAGATTTTTTAAATTAAATGTTGTTGCTGAATGTATAGTTTTGTTAAATCTTTACAACTATTAACTGCTGTATATCCCAATTTATTCACAGTTTGTCACATTTTCAATGAATGTTTACAAATTAAAAATCTTAACTGATGGTACCTGAATCTGCTGGTGTGCTTCCAATTAACTCAGATGTTGTCAGCTAACCTATCAAAAGCTTCTAAAGCCATGACATCATCATCTGGGCATTGCCAAACCATTGAAAAGTGTAGTAGCCGGGACTTCCGGTGGTGCCATGTTTTGAAACGGTCGCATTGGGTGGAGGCTCCCGTGAGATTGAGGAAAAGTCTGCAAATTATATAAATTTCTGGATATCCCCTTAAGAGAAAACATAAAAAAGAAGATGATGCCAACAAGAAACACGGTTGGTAAACAACAAACTGAGCAAAAAGAGTCCAAAGAGAAAAAAGACTCGCAGCAGGCTAACACCACAGCTAGCGAGAGAAGAAAAGCTAACGAAGCTAATGACACCGTAGCCGACTTCCTGCGGGAACTAAAGGAGTTGAGGAAAGAAAACCAGAGTGCATTTGCTGAAACAAAAGCTGCTCTAACAAGGCTCGAAACATCAGTAGGAGACTTGAAAGAGCGCATGGACACGCTAGAGCAACGTCTGGAAGAAGCAGAAAGTAGGACCGGCACGACGGAAGAAGTTAGCCAGAGAAATGAGAGGGTACTTGCTGAGACGTGAGGCCTTACTTACTAACCAGTGTGATGACCTGCAGAACCGTTTGCGCCGTAACAATCTCAGAATTTACCAGGTCCTGGAGGGAAGAGAGAAACAGGACATGGTGGGCTTTGTAAGGGAATTAATCAGGAGCACGCTTCTTCTGCAGGAAGATTTAAGCATTGAAAGAGCGCACCGAGCGCCGGGACCGAGGCCAGCTGACACGGACCCGCCACGCTCCATCATTGTCCGCTTCATGAATTACACCACAAAAGAAGCGGTGCTGCAACAGGCATGGTCACAAAAACAAGTCGTTCTTCAAGGGAAAAGAATATACTTCGACCAGGACTTCTCCCCAGAGGTCCAAAAGAAAAGAGTGAGACTGCGGAACATCATCAGGCAACTTAAAGAAAGAGGAATACAGGCAAAATGTCGTTTTCCAGCACAACTCAGAATCGACTTGGAAGGCGGCACGAAAACCTTCCCTTCTCTTCTCAACGCGTTACCGACGTTGGAGAGGTTCAATATTTCGGCGCAGATGAGTGAGAGAGAGAGGATGGAAGCGGTGCTCTCCAAGGAGGCCTGGTCTACGAGGACCAACAACAGGAGACATGGAAACGAGGGGCTGCCAGATGCGGACTTAAAAGTTTTTATTTAAGACGGTGGTGGGGAAAAATGTTCAAGAACAGAGAAGCTCTTAAGGACTAAAAGGTATGTTCTGAAAAAAAAATTACTAAGGGGGAGGAGAAGACGTTATGCAAACAACCAATGTTAAGTTATATAGTGAATATGTATCTCAAGTGTTTAATATCTCACGGGTGGTCGATACCACCATGCGTTACTATTGTTATTTCATTGGGTGGAGATCTCACCAGGGAATTATTGCTTTTCTTTGGTTTGTGATCTGGACTGCACTTAGTGCTTATTCCCCAGAGCGACTATGGGCACACGGCGCTCTGCCTTGGTTACATCAGGGGCTGGTTGGGAGGCCACTACAGTTTATATGTGGTCTTAACATAATCAGTCGGGTTCATGGGAGTCTTAGGGGTTTAATTTGTTCAAACTGTTTTTGTGTTACTATGTTCTTGTTTCTTGACATGTTCATGCCCACACAGAATGATCAACAAGAGATGGAAACAGATAGGATGCAACATTCAGAAATAAGTTTGAAGGGACAAAAAGCAGGGGAGGAGGTTGACATTGCCAAAACAACGATATGTTATGAGTGATTTAAATATTGTGTGTTATAATGTGAGGGGACTGGGTCACCCGATAAAGAGGAAGAAAATACTAACTCAATTAAAATCGCTTAAAAGTTCAATAGCCCTATTGCAAGAGACCCATCTTAATGACCTGGAACACAAGAAATTAAAAAGAGAATGGGTGGATCAAGTGTTTTTTGCCAGCTGTCCAAAAAGCAGAGGGAGGGGGGTGGCGATTTTGCTAAGCCGAACAACCTATTTTTCAGTGCAGAAGGAGGTGAAGGACGTGCAGGGGAGATATGTGATGGTAGTGGGATCAATAGAAGGAATGGTCATAACAATAATGAATATATATGCCCCAAATGAGAATGATCCAAACTTTTTTACAGAAGTTGCCTCTGTCTTAACAAAAGATTCAGAGGGTGTAATACTTTTAGCAGGGGACTTTAATTGTGTGCTGGACCCAAAACAAGATAAATTGCCGCCAGAACTGGGCCCGCTTCAAAAAAAAAACGAAAGCCCTGAAATATATACTAGAAGAGTTGGGACTGGTGGATTCGTGGAGGGCATGTAACCCACAGGGCAGGGATTTCACATTCTTCTCAAACGTACATGGTTCGTACTCAAGACTGGACATGATATTTATATCTAAACAAGATCTTCATAGGGTAGTACATAGTGGTATTGAACCTATAACTTTGTCAGACCATGGGCCAGTCAGAATAACATTAAGAATGAAAAAGGAAAAACATTTTAAATATTGGAGATTGAATGTCTCTATGTTGAATGATCCACAAGTCCAGGAGCAAATGAGGAAAACAATAGATGAATATTTCCGCTTGAATGATAATGGGGCAGTGTCCCAGGCGATATTATGGGATGGAGCGAAGGCTGTAATTAGGGGTAAATGTATAGAATTGGCAAGTAGATTAAAGAAACAACGGGCACAGAAAGTAAGTGACCTAGAAAAAGAAGTGAAAAGACTAGAACAAACCCATAAAAGGGACAGAAAAGAGGAGACATTGGAAAAACTTAGAAGAAGCAGGGAAGCACTGGACAAACTACTTACTTATAAGGCAGAAGGCGCTATGAGATATACAGGTCAAAAATACTATGAAGTGGGGAACCGAGCGAGCCGTTTGTTAGCTTTCCAACTGAGGAAAATACAGGCCAGCCGAGTGGTACCAACCATATGTCACCCAGGAAACGGAAAGGAAGTATCCCAACCGGATAAAATTGTAGAAGCGTTCAGAGAATTCTATAAGGAACTATATGACTCTGAAAGTCTACCCCAGAAAAGAGAGAAAACAGAGGACCTGTTCAAAACACTTAATTTACCTAAACTAACACAGGAAGAAGCAGATGATCTGAGTAAGCCAATTACGGAATCTGAGGTTGAGGGAGTAATTAAATTATTAAAAAGTAATAAAAGTCCAGGGACAGATGGTCTAAGTGGAGAGTTCTATAAAGTTTTCATAAAAGATCTTACTCCTAAATTATGTGCAATATACAACTACGCCCTGATGGAAAATGATCCTCCAAAAAGTTGGTCAGAAGCATTAATAACAGTAATACCTAAGGAAGGGAAAAACCCTAAAGAGTGCGCCTCTTACCGCCCCATAAGTCTTTTAGGGAACGATTTGAAAATCCTTGGCTCAATTTTAGCAAATAGGATGCAAAGGTACTTAAAGAAATTGATACAACCTGATCAAACTGGATTTATAACGAAACGACAAGGATCGAACAACATTAGACGAGCGCTAAATATTCAGTCAATTGCTAAGAGAGACAGCCAACCTTCAATGCTCCTGTCGTTAGATGCAGAGAAAGCATTTGATAGGGTGGATTGGGATTATTTAAATTACACATTGAAGAAGATGGGATTTAACAATACTTTCATAAGATGGATTGCAACTCTTAACCAAAACCCTATCTCAAGAGTCCGGGTAAACGGCTACTGCTCTGAATTTTTCAACATAAAAAGGGGGGTGAGACAAGGAAGTCCTATTCTCTTCGCTATAAACATTGAGCCATTAGCTGAATTGATTAGAATGAACAAATGCATAGAGGGAGTCATGGATAAGGGAGGTATAGAACATAAGATTTCTTTATTCGCAGATGACATCCTCTTGTACATTAAAAACCCATCAAGTACAATACCCCCCCTCTTGAAATGTCTACACACATTTGGTCACATCTCAGGTTATAAGGTCAACGAAACTAAATCGGAAGCAATGATGATGTCAGGACACTGGCCAGGGCATTTGGAGAAAAAAGTGAAATTTAAATGGCCAAAAGCGGGCCTTAAATATCTGGGAGTCAACCTGACCGATAAATTTTTCCAACTGTATAAAGCTAATTACAACAAACTTATATCTCAAATCAAAGCAGATTTGGATAGGTGGCAGATTCTCCCGCTATCTTTAGCTGGCAGGGTAGAAACGATTAGGATGAATGTGCTACCACGGCTTCTTTTCTTCTTCAGCTCCCTTCCGGTCATGGTCCCCAACACCACCTTCAAACTAATGGACAGACTTATATCGAGATTCATCTGGCAAAACAAACGGCCAAGAGTGAGACTTAAAGTTATGTGTTCTTCAAAGAATGTGGGAGGCCTAGCTCTCCCACATCTTGAAAGTTATTTTTGGGCAGCACAACTAAAGGCACTTGTTGCATGGATCAGGCTGGATTTGGATACAAAATGGGTCCAGTTGGAACAAGATTCAATAGCAGGGAATATCTCCATAAGAGATTTGCCTTTTTTAAGCAAAAATCAATGGCGAAAATTTAAGATCCAAAATGAGTGGGTGGTGTTTACACTGAGAATGTGGGATAAAGTTCGGAAGAGGTTGAAGCTACCACTCTCCTCTTCACGAGCGGCTAGAATAAATGGCATAGTTGACTTTAAACCTAACAAATTGGATGGGGGTTTCCGTGGGTGGGCAGACAAAGGTTTAATAACAATAAACCAACTATTTACAGGAAAAACATTAAAATCCTTCTCGCAACTTCAAAATGAATACGACATCTCTAGCACGGATCATTTCAGATTCCTTCAGATTAGACACTACCTTCAAAAACACAAAGAAATAGACAAATTAAAAGAGACCATCAGATTTTGAACAATACTGGATTGATGTAATGGAGAACCAAAAGGATCTTCAAAAGGTTGTCTCAGCGCTATACCAGAGATTACGAATGGACCAAGATGAGACGACTCTAGATGTCAAGAATAAATGGGAACTGTAACTAAACGTTGTGATAGAGGACATGGAGTGGGAAGAGACTTGGGATAAATGGCATAAATGTTTGAGTAGTCCAAACTGGAGAGAGTTTAGCTGGAAAATAAGAATGAGATTTTTTAGAACGCCAGTAACGATAGCCAGTTATGACAGTAAGGCCAGCGACCTTTGCTGGCGAAAGTGCGGACAGATAGGAGATTTCTCCCACATATTTTGGGAATGCCCAAAGGTGAAAGGTTATTGGGAGATGGTAAAAAAGGAAATAGGAAAAATATTACACCTGAATCTGAACATGGAAATTTATAGTGGTTCTAGAGGATGTTACCGTTCCAACAGAAGATACTAATACAAAATATATGTTGAGAGCCCTGGTGTTGATAGCTCATAAGGTGATCACTGTAAACTGGCTGAAACCACATTCACCAACCTTGGAACAATGGGTCCAGAGACTGAGGACTGTCAATCTGATGGAAGACTTAACAGCAACCTTGAGGCTGCGGAAAGACATTTATGATAAAAGATGGACCTCTGTAAATTTGTACTTGGGACAACAGGTTTGACTATTTCTTTATTTTTGGTCTGATACTGTCTGGAAGATCTGTGTTAGAAGTTATTTTTGTATTTCTGTACTTATGTTGCAATGTAAAGGTATGTTACACAATTGTGGGCTATGTCAGAGAATTGTTCAAATAAAAGTTCAAAAAAAAAAGAA
>NC_051443.1:1668020-1681772 GCF_001649575.2 Kryptolebias marmoratus
ATAAAAGATGGACCTCTGTAAATTTGTACTTGGGACAACAGGTTTGACTGTTTCTTTATTTTTGGTCTGATACTGTCTGGAAGATCTGTGTTAGAAGTTATTTTTGTATTTCTGTACTTATGTTGCAATGTAAAGGTATGTTACACAATTGTGGGCTATGTCAGAGAATTGTTCAAATAAAAGTTCAAAAAAAAAAGAAAAGTGTAGTAGCCTTTCTGTATGTGCATGTGTAACTTTGAAGCCCGACCTAAATTCATCATTATAGTATGTTGCTCCTAATCAGGAGGGGTTATTGGGTGTTTGTGAACTTTTGAGGCTAAAGAAAGTCGTATTTGTGGTATCATGACTTGAAATTCCAAGAAACCAGATTCAGTCACAGATTCAGCCCAAATGAACTTGGTGCAGGGTCATAGTGTGGCACAGTATAAGGCATGCCACATTGTCTCATTCTGCTTCCTGCTGCAGGTCCTGTGATGCTCCTCTGTGCTAAGAAGTATCTTTATTTGGCTCTTTTTGCTCCAGACAAGATTTGCACAAAATCACATGTACATCTTCAGAACATGTCCACAAAAAACCACTGTTATGGCATTCAATGCAGAGGCCTGTTTGTGAACTTATGTTTGCAGGTGTAGTGAAGGAATTCTTACCTCTCTGCATCAACAGGTAATAAACATAATCAACGCCGCCCAGGAGAGCAGTCCAGTAACAGTAGCTGAGGCTCTGGATCGTGTGTTAGAGATCCTAAGGACCACAGAGCTCTACTCTCCTCAGCTCGCCTCTAAAGAAGATGACCCCCACACAAATGATCTGGTTGGGGGGCTCATGAGTGTAAGAAGCAGTTGGTATATTTATGTGAATGCTGACTCAGCATTAACATTATCGTTTTCCTGTTTTGAATTTGTCTGTCCCTTTTTGGCACTGTAACTACTGCATACTTTGTGTTATTTTAGTCATTCATATATCAAAATGTTCAGCTCATTCAGGAGATAAGTGCTATGGTATTTGGTTAATTTTTACACTTTTCAAAATGTTTAACTTTATTCACAAGTATGTTTTACATGAAAACCAATTGAGATCTCTAATCGTTCAAAAACATTGTTCCCTTTAAAATCTGTTTCTAGGTAATTGCTTTATTTTTGTCTTCTTATGCTACTTTTAGCTTTTAACTACCGTCAATATTTTTAACTAACCCTGAGTTGGGGTATCGATGTCTATTTACAAAGTTTTCACTTTCAGTTACTGAGACTGTGATCTATGGCAACATGTAAAGTGTTGTTCTTGTTTTTATATCTCATGAAACAAAAACCACAGATGAATTAAGCATCCTAACAAGTGGTATCTGCATACTTATAGATTATTCTATGCTAAATCTTTATGATACAGATCTGTAATGTGGTTTGACTTCAGAACAGAAAATTGTTCCTGACAAAAGGATCTTTGGTAGCAATATATGATAAGCCAGGTAAATACAGGTATGTACTAAGTACATACCTGTATTTACCTGGTATGTAACTAATGCATACCAGTACCAGTATCTTGCTATATTACATAATGTTACCCCTTTTCTTTTACTTTGTGAGGAAAAAAGTTGTTTAAAACTCTCCAGTTCACTGTTGGAGCTTAAGAAAGTCAGCCTTAAACATTTTTGGTTTAAGTTCTTTGCAAAATAAAAGCCAACCAATGCTTGTTTTTGTTCTCCAGGATGGGCTGCGGAGGCTCTCTGGTAACGAATACGTTTTCAGCAAAAGTAAGTTTGAAGCATATCTATGTTGTTAGGAAAGAAATACAAAAGTCCTTAAAAGAAATAGCATTTCAGCATTAAGAGTGAAGTTTTAGGACTGAACTCAGGGATAAGATGAAGGGAAATATTGTAATTTAGTTTTGACAACCTGATACTCTGGCACTACTGATGACAGTAACATTATTTTATATAAAAACAAAGGAAAAAAACAAACTTATGACTTTTAGATGGTTAACTGTCGGTGAAAGCTTCACAGTGTTTATGCAGGGTTTATACTTACAGCTCAACTCATTCTGCAGACACATTACTATGATGTAAGTCATAAGAGCGCCTAACAAGGCTATTTTTCTAAGAATTTGTTTTCATTTTGTGTATCCCTGAGCTGCAGCTCCATCGGCACTCACACAGTTCTTTAAACAAGCCCATCCACCCACTGTCTGAAGCATCACATTTATACTTAATGGAGCCAGTATGTTTACGCACTGATGTTAGGAGGCCAAAACTGGCACTAATTTTAGTGTTTGTCACATGAAATGTGAGTGGTCGTGTAATTGCCTGCATATTTGTGTGTGTGTGTTTGCTTGTCAGTTTGTTTGGTAGTAAAATAGCTCATGAATCACTGGACATGTTTTATTGAAACTCTCAGAAAATAATCATTGGATGTAAATTTGCAACTGATTAACTTTTAAAGTAAACTTGATTCAATATGGCTGCCACAGCCAACAAAAATGTCTGTAACTCTGACAGTCTACAGATATTGAGCTACAATAAGGTGTGGTGGCAACGGAAACTCATCACTACATACTCTCAGTGCTAGCAGATCACACAGGATGTTTAAAACTTTGACCTCCCATTCAGAGCATTCTTGCTCTTTCTATGGTCCAATCACCTGTAACTCGGTTAACCAATCCTTTTTTTCTGTTTGTCAGATATAGGCCAGAACCAGTTGGCCATCCCGATCACTCTGAATGATGTTCCTCCGTTCATTGCCGAGATGCTGAATGACGAGGAGTGCTGGGAGTTCAACATCCTGGAGCTGGAGGCAGCTACACACAAAAGGTACTAAAACAGTGACATCAAGAAAGTACCATATTTTCCAGACTATAAGGCGCACTTAAAAGCCTTCAGTTTTCTCAAAAAACGACAGTGTGCCTTATAATCCAGAGTACCTTATATATGTAAGAAGTCAGAATGTTTTAGTACAACTTTGGTAAACTACAAAGCCACACCGCTTGCAGCATTAGGCCCTCACATACTCGTGCGTACTGTCCGTACTCCCTGAGCCGTGCGGACAGTTGAGACTTCATACTCGAGCGTACAGATTGCCTAAAACTCTACCTTGACAAATTTATATATATATAAATCTATATATGACTGTCATCAGCGTAACAGGGAAGAAAGAGCTCACACTTCCTAATTATTAAACCCAGAGGAAGCAAACAGAGAGAAAAAAGCAGGGTACCTAAAACTGAACCCTGTGGAACTTCAAAAGATGCAGAGAAGGATTCAGAACCAGCTATACTGACGCTCATGGTTCTGTCTGCCTGATTGGACCTAAACCAATTTAGCACAGTACCACAAACACTCACTTGGTGCGGTAAAAGAGATACTTAACTACTGTGGTCTTTTGTATCAAAAGCAGTGGTTAGGGCAAGCAGGATAAGAACCACATGGTCGCTGGAATCATTTTCCATACAAATATCATTAGAAACCCTTACTACAGCCGATTCTGTGCTGCGCTGTTTAAACCTGACTAAAAATTCTCCACAATATCATGTTAATCCAGAAAACACTGGACCTGAGAATAGACAATTTCCCCTAAAATTTTAGAACTAAAACATATTTGGAGATGGGCCTAAAATTATCCAACATAGTTTACTGGAGGCCAGGTTTCTTAAACAGGGGCAGCCCCACAGCATGTTTAAAACTTCCAGACAACAGACTGCTATTAACAACAGCAGGATCACCTGCCTGAATCAGGGAGAACAGGATCACAAGGGGAACCTTATGGCCAACTACATCCTCTAAAAGGGTCAGAGTCACTGGCTCAGACTTGTCAAACACAGCCAGGCAGGGGACCAAGCATAAGGGGTATGGAGCAGGGGCTGAGATAAGAACCCTTGGGGTAATAACCTTACTAATAAAAAAAGTGCAGGAAGTTATTACACAGCACATAAGATGCTTCCAGGCAGCCAGGATGTGAGGCCTTAAGAACAGAGTTGATGGTTTTGTTGATGGTTCTCATGATATGACACATTAATGTTTGATAATGTTCTCTCTTGGCTTCTTTGATAATGTTCTGATAATGACGCCAGCAGTCCTTTAGGATCTGAAATAATTCCTGCAGCTTATCGTTTTTCCATTCTCGCTCAGCTTTGGTGCACAAGTTTTTTCATTAAACCAGAGCCATGAAATGTGGAGGATGTTGTGAGTGTTAATTTTCAGCTCTTGTTCTTTGTGTCATCATTATTTCCCCTGCAGACCGCTGACTTACCTTGGATTGAAGATTTTCACAAGTTTTGGAGTGTGTGACTTCCTGAACTGCTCAGAGGCCACACTGCGCTCCTGGCTGCAGCTCATTGAGGCCAACTATCACTCCTCCAACTCCTACCACAACTCCACACACGCGGCTGATGTGCTGCATGCTACAGCCTACTTTCTGCGCAAAGAGAGAGTGAAGGTAAGGCAACAAGACCCCCACATCCTGGGATGTCTGACAAATAAAACATGATGATTTGTGATTTGGTGGCCAAGACTCTTTGCTCTTCATGCACAGTCACCTTGCAGAGACTTCTTGATGCTTTTTGCATACTGTTCCCTGTGACACTGAGCACATTGTGGGCCCTCCACAGGCACTCACATTCCAGCTCAGTAGACTATTTCTTTTCAGCAGAGACTCAGTGTACTTTACCATCTTCCTCTACCCTTAGGCTAGTCCCTAGTTAGCCTCCTGAATGAATTCTCTCAGGAAACAGGGAGCTCTAAGAAAAATGTTCATCTTGGAGGCTTTTGAGATCAACACAACTACATCTGTGGGAGACGTTGTTGTGGCAGCAGTTTCTAGGAACTGTAATTGATTCCCTGGGTAAATTTTCAGCTCCCACTCCAGTGCTGTTTCTAACTGACCTCCAGGCAGCTGAACATAGTTTTCCTCTAGCTATGAATAAAGCTATGACTTTTTGTCATGGGCATAAATAACACAAACAGAAAGTAGAAAGTGATTTGAGGCAGTGTACCACACAGTTTTAATGTTAACAGGGAACAAGAGGTGCTGAGGTCATTTTTTATGTCTATGTGAATAATTCTCCTCAGCCAATAACCATAATGTACATACTCTAAAACCCTTTTAGTTTATTTAAAAGTGGAACAATGTGTGTTAATCAATCATGAGTAGATCATGTAATTAAAGGCCTGGCATTGAAGGAATGCATATCACCTGCCACTGTTCATGTCAGAAGTTTAAATTAAAGTCATCTTATGGTGAGAAAGAACAGAGTTGTAGTCTTTTTGTTGAAATCTTGCAAATTAAGTTGTAGCTGTTTTTGGTCAAACATTGCAAATGACTAAGCTGATCTCATGCAATATTGCTACATATTACGAGATGTGGTAGTGCTCAAAGAATGTGTTGTTAATGACTCTCAGTTAATACCACACTAAAGTTTAGCTCAGTATCTGAAAATTTGACTAACAGACAGACACAGTTGACTTCAGTAGTTAAGGCTAAAGCATTATCCTTAAGTGGCAGGTCATTTTACCATACAGGGTAATTTTCATCTGTAGTCCCTGGCAGGTTAATGATACAAGAAAAAAAAATTACAAACAGAGAAACTGCTACTCAAATAATCTTAGATAAAACATTTCATGAAAAGGCACAAATAAAAATCCATTGGAGAAAATACAACAGCTTCTACTGTCAGTATGATGACACATTTCATTAGTTAACGGCCACCACTGTTTTCGTAGATTCAGTCTGTAGGATGGGACGCTCTTTGGTTTTGTGGGTTCTGTGTTCTAGCTGCTCCTTAAGAGAAAGCTGACTGTTCAAAGGCACTTTTCTTCAATAGGATTTTACAACCCACCATGGTCACAGCTCTAACAGGTCAATTTTGATGTTCTTCAATAAAATTCTTTAAAAAAAAGAGACAAATCTCAACTTTTTGCACATTTATCATATTTCCTCAGGATAAAAACTATAATTAGTTAAAATTCTTTAAAGATGATATAGTCTTTGTACTAAGTGTAGCATAGTTTGTCCTATTTGTGTGCAACTGGTCAGACAGTAATTTATACATGAGAGAAAGGTGGTATTTAAGAACAACTTTGAAGCTTCATTAGTTATATTGTTGTCTAAAATTCATCAGATGGGTATTATTTTAGTCACAATTTTTTGTATGCATGTTAAAATAGGCTGTGAATTCTCTCCCTGCTGAATGAGAGGGATGCCTTTCTGTGGCTTTGAGCTTTAGGAAGGAAGAATCTGTCTGGTAAACATCAGTTCAGATTAGCTGGCTGGTGTCCTGGAAGGGGTTCCATCAGGAGATCCTGTTGTTCTCCTGTGGGACTTCAATGCCCACGTGCAGTCATCGGGAGGGGAGTGACTGGAGGAACAGCCTCCCTCATCTGAACCCGATCAGTGTTCTGTTATTGGTTGTCCATAACGAACACCATATGCAAGCATAGAATTGATCACCTGATCACCACCTGGTGGTGAGTTGGAGTCGGAGGTGGGGGAGGCTGCCAGACAGGCTAGGTAAACCCAGAACAAGTAGTGAGGGTGAATATTTGGTGGAGTCTTCGTTCATGAGATCTCACCTCACACCTCTGGGAGAGTTTTTCCACACATCCAGGGGAAGGTTGTAGACATGGAATCTGAATGGGCCATGTTCAGGGCCTCTGTTGCACCTGGGTCAGAAGAACTGCAGCTTCTGTGGTTGTGGGTGCAAAACCTCAGGTGTGAGAAGAATTCACAGACGCAAACAGCAGCAGCGAACGGTGCTTTCTGATGTGTTAATGAGGAAACAGTCATATGAATCAGTAATAAGATGAACCAAAACCAGGTCTTGTTAGTATCTGTGGTGTTGTCTGGTAACATCTCTGTTTGGTCCTTGCTGCTTTCTTCAGAGCTGTCTGGATCAGCTGGACGAGATGGCAGCACTGATAGCAGCCACAGTCCATGACGTGGACCACCCCGGGAGGACCAACTCGTTCCTGTGTAACGCAGGAAGTGAACTGGCCATTCTTTACAACGACACAGCTGTGCTGGAAAGCCACCACGCAGCCCTTGCCTTCCAGCTCACCATCCGAGACAGCAAGAGCAACATCTTCAAGAACATTGACAGGTTAGGACAGAAACTGAAGTTTCATCTACTGAAGTTTCTAACAAAAGTGGAATGTTGAGAAAAATATAAGAAACTAATGTAGAGACAAAATGATAAATTACCCATAACTTCAGCTTTTTATTAAAAAACACTCAATCCTTTGTTCAAGAACAAAGCACGACAAAAGAAAAACCTTTGAAAACTGTCACAGTTTCACAGTGTTCCTGGTTGTCAGGGTGGCTTTAAATCTGACTTAAAATTCTGATGGTCAAAGAAAAGAACAGAATTCACAGATGCTGCTGCTTTTATGACATAAATAAAATGTACTGAGACAAAACAAAAATGATCTTGTGATTTGGTTCATCATGCTCTTTGACAGTCATGAACTGCATCATTTGGGTAACAAAGCAGCATGTTAAAAGTGAGAAACTAAGATGGTATAAGGTAGGGGTGTAATGGTACATACATTGGTTTCAGGTCACTGTTTGGTACAATAGGAAAAAGAAAAATACCAAGCTGTTTTTTCTTCCACTTATTTTAAACAGACAATAACCCTTTGAGAAACCAAGACTAAAAAGCAGGCCAGCCTTGTTGGTAGAAAGGCTCTAAAGTAGCAGGTAATGTACAGCCAGGGAGGACTTTGTTGTGGGAAGGATTAACATTTCAGCTTTAATTAAAATGATTTGAAGTAGTAAGAACAGTGTAGAGCTATGAAGATCTATCACTTCAGAAGTTTGATCACTGGAAGGTTTAAACACTAGAAATATGAAATAAAAGACTGGAATGGAATACTGTGATTGATTTTAAATCTTTGTGTTCCTGCAATCATTTGAAGTCATTTGAAATGATGAAATATTTATACAAAAATAAGATGTCTTGAGATTAGAAACTATTTGTGTCCCAACTGCAGAGGCCTTAGAGAAACTGAGTGCCAGTCCATGCAGGGGGGTTGGGATGGCCTGATACCTTCTGAGACTAGGACACCTGTAAAAGCTTGATGCTATTACATCAGCTAAGGAATGTACAAACATCTGCAAAAGCCACAAGCAGTTTCTGTGATACTATATCAACCTTGTCTAGCCTTGACATCCATTTTTATATTTTCCTACCTCAGCTACATCTTTCTACCTTCACCTTTTATGGTGCTAATGCTCATTTAAGCATGGAATGTATACAGGATACCTAAAGCTATTTTAGAAGGCCTTGTTTGTCTGTCCTTCCTGTAGCCTGAGATGCTTGGAGTTGTCCTGTCTGTCTTTATGCCTAATTAGTAACTGGTCTTCAGCTTGTTCTAACATGTTCATTTTTATATTTAAGTAACTTAAAACAGAAATTTGGGCACATGAAGAGTACATGAACACAGATAATTCCATACTGACCAAAGGCAGCATCAGATTTTATTTATTATACTTTTTGTCAAATTGAAAACAAACTCATGTAAATGTGGACAAGTTAATAAGATCAAAAAATAAACTTTTAACAGAAAAATACACGTTGTATTCTCACCTAGACTGTTAAAAACCTTTCATCTTATTATAGATTGCAACACTAGTATAATTTGGAGATATTGAACATCCCAATTAGCTATTGTGTGATTAAACTGGACTGATATATGTGTGACTTAGAAAAACTAGTTGACCAAGTTTGTATTTTTTTGTATGCTTGTTTGTTTGGGCATTGCTCTGAATGATGTGGACCATTTTCATCAGATGGTAAACCAGTAGAACACTGTCTTCTGTCCTCATGCTGACAGGAATCAGTTCCGGACACTGAGACAGGCCGTCATCGACATGGTGTTGGCCACAGAGATGACCAGGCACTTTGAGCATGTCAGCAAGTTTGTTAACAGCATCAACAAGCCGACAGCTGCCATAGAAGAAACCAGCACAAGTGTAAGTGTCAGTGGGCCCAAATTACTCACACTTTGCAAAAATGGGCTTTAGATTATAGTGGGTTGTTGCAATTGCTTCTTTCTTAGGTGTTTTAGGAGAACTAACCATGTGGGGTTAAAAAGTAAATATATTTTTGTATCATGTGAAAAAGTTAGTTTACTCACATTCTTTGCTCGTTTACTTGAACCTTTTGGTCCAGGACTGTCTGGCTTATCAGACCGGGTATTAATTTACATCCTGAATGTTCAGATCACAAGCAGAGAGTGCTGAATGAAGGTGTAAATTATTGACATTAATAAAGATGGACAAAGTGTCTCTGCTTACTCCCAGTGTTGAAACCTAAAGTTGAAATGTCACTATGTTGTATTTCTGTAGTCAAAAGCTGCAACTCATTGAAACTAAATGCATTTTAATATGCATATTTAAACAAACAGCAGCAAGGTAAGAACTACAGAAACAATCAACACCTAAAAAAAGGATCTGTTTTATTTTTTAGTGAGGGAAATGTTCAACTTGTTTATATGGAAGGACAAGACTTCAGAATTGCTCTACAGCCAGGCTAGTAGGAGGCACTTGAACATGATAGTTTCCACTTCTAAGAAGGAACTCTTCCATAAGTACTAATAGCAATTAGGACTTGTATAGATCTAACACAATTTTGAAGAAATATTCAAAAGCAAATACTGGATATTTACAGACATCTCCATTACTATATTGACAGTATGTTTCAGTAAATGTTTGTAAAAACAATCTGTCATTAGTATGAATGAAACAGAAACAGCTGCTTAAATCTACCATTATTATTCCAACAGAGCATGAACAGTGACTACGAGTGTCAGAACAACATCAGAAACTCTCCAGAGAACCGTCTGCTGATAAAGAGAATGCTTATCAAGTGTGCAGATGTGGCGAACCCCTGCCGGCCGCTCGAGCTCTGCATCGAGTGGGCTGGACGGATCTCTGAGGAGTACTTTGCACAGGTTAGGGAGACGCTGAATATGATAAAACAAGACTTTTACTGAGTTTAGTAAAAGCATAATCATTTGTTTCATTAGATCACTTTGTTTCACTTTATATAATTAATGAAGTTTATGTCTTGTGTGCCAAGTGAGACATTTATCTCAAATACTGATTTGTCTTCTTCCCCTGCAGACAGACGAGGAGAAGCGTCAGGGGCTGCCCGTAGTGATGCCTGTGTTTGACAGGAACACCTGCAGTGTACCCAAATCTCAGATCTCCTTCACAGACTACTTCATCACAGATATGTTTGATGCCTGGGATGGTAAGACTTATGTTTTGAGCCCAAATTTGGGTATATTTGTCTTCCTCGCATTTAGACTGTTGTGTTTCTTGAATATATCGCCATGAAAGTCAAGCCTGGTTGTCTTAGTCAGGTCAGGCACATAAACTGAGATCAGTCCCACAGCTTTCTAAGAATTACACTTGTCCTTATTTCAGACCCTGGAACGTGTTTGGCGCCGCTTCCTTACATACTTTTGTTCCTCAAATGCTATTTGATGTCTTTTCTTAAGTATAGCTGCCCTGATTTGTTTCATATTCTTGTCTGACTGCAACTTCTTGTTCTTTTCTTCAATAATTCTCTTAAGATCATTGTTAGTTCAACCAGATTTTCTCTGAAAAGAAGCTCATACATTGAGTAGAGAATTAGTAGCTGTTGTTAACAGTTGTTTTATCAGTTTTTCTATAACCTTTTATACAGATTAAAACAACAAGTTTGTCAAAATCACAAAATACTTTTCCAGACAGTTTAAAGAAATATCAAATTTGACTAAAATTCTGTTGTTCACCCATTTCTGTGTATCTTTTTTCTTGACAAATCTTAATAAGCTAAAACCACAAAGCATAGCTGAAACTAAATAGTACCTGTGCAGAAAGTACAAGATAAATTGCCAATGTTGATCACAGAAATTACTAGTTTTCCTAAAACGGACTGAATGTCAGAACATTTTTTATGAACTCAATTATAACTGTAAAGAAATTATTTGTCTGCTTTTTGCTCGGATGGAATGAGCCCTAAAGGTAACAAAAAGTCCAAAGGTTTTGGCTTGAGCTCAGTACATGAAGTACTTTTGTAATGGGGCTGCTGCACTGAAGAGACATCACATGGGTCATCTCCACCGCAGCTTGTAAATCTGTTGAAAAGTACTGCAAAAGTTATTACACAACTGCCAAAGTCAAGAAAAGTTCTCTTCAGTGATTCATTGCCCATCATTTACCTAAGAATCACTCTCCATGACTGATATTATTGATGGTACATCAGAGTCTAAAGTGACCACTTAGGGAGCCATATTTTTTACTGTCATCACACTTCATCACACCTCAACTGAAACCGTGAATATGGAACGCTGTCTGGTTTGAACACTTACACTAATCACACACTGAAGGCGTGTGTGTGTGTATATATATATATACTATGTGTATATATACACAAACAACAATTCAAAAGCACAATAAACTGGAGTTATGTATGACAACATAATCCCAGTTTATTGTGTTTTTTAGGGCATCTTTGGGCATAGTTATCAATATATTTTTTCACATGAATGTTGGAACATCTAAACATTTTAAGTGATTTTAAATGAAAATTGTTTAGGATATCCATAACCAACCCAAGAGCTACCAAGGCTCAAGCCTGCCATGGTTTCTGTGGTCCCTTTCGGTAACTGATTACAGGCTCGTTATGCCCAGTTGAAGGATTGGTGTTTTTTCTTCTTCAACACGAGGCAATGTCTTGGCTGCCTCATGACTGCACCAGTCAAAGAAATTAGTTTGCTTGCTGGGTTCATGCTTAATCAGACCCCTGTGATTGTTGCCAAAAATGACCCAAAGTGCAACCAGACAGGCACCAAGCAGGCCAAGTAAATCCAGAGCTTTATTGTTGTAGATGAACAAATACTAAATGAGCAACTTAGATGCACTGAAAAGCAAAACTGGCTCATGAACAAAACTTACCCCAAGGATCCCAAGGACATTTTAGGCCCACTTTACACAATGCTAGTTTTCAGTGAATTTGGGACATTTCTGTTGCACTTCGGCTGTTTGTTTACACAACAACAGCGATTGGATTCTCTGACACCAAAACGTTCGAGCCCAGGTCTTAGAGCGGAACTTTTTGGTTACTCCCTGATGCATTTCAAAGGAAACTACAGCATGCGAAATCACACATGTGCACTGCGGACGGCTGAAGCAAGCAGATCAAAAAACAGTAATAATAGCTGTTATTACTGTTTCTTGATCTACTTGCTTCAGCCGTAATAACAGCTGTTATTACTGTATACACGGAGAGTAAACGCTGTAGGTGGGCAGATTACAGCCTGGTGGGTCTGAAAAAAATTGGAAGTAAACTGAACAGAGAGCCCAAAGGAAGACTTGTCAACAACATAAATGTGAAGTAAAATTCATAATATGAAATAAATAGAACTCAAGGAATACAAAGCAAAAACATATAAAACCAAATTAGTGAATCAAGAAACCATGAACCATCATAAAATACCTTTTGAATAAAAATTGTATGGTCTTGCGAGACAAAGATTGAGCTATTTGGCCACAAAGGAGAAGAAATATAATTGGAGGAGTCAAGATGAGACTGTCTAATATAATAATACTGTAACAAGTGTTAAACATGGTTGTGATAGCATCATGCTGTGTGGCTGAAACACTGCACAAAGTGGATGGAAAAATGAAGGTCTACCTTCAAATTCTTCAACTTCACCTCAGATCAACAGTTAGAGAAGTGATCCCAAACACACATCAGAACTGGCTTCTGATTGGATAAAGCAGACTAACACTAAGCTTCTAGATTGACCTTCCTAAAGTCCTGACCTCAACCTAATTGAAAATTTGTTTAAAAGACTGAAAAGCTGGGTTGGTGTCAGGAAACCAACTAATTTAGATGAACTCTACCAATTCTGCCAAGAAAACGTCCCGTTAGAATCATTCCAGAACCTTGGTGACAGAAACAATGGTCAAGGTGTATTTTGTTAAGGAATATTTAGCTATAAATCAGTGGAGTGTATGTATATATTTGAGCATGTATGCATAATTCTGACCCTGTGTGGATTAGAGAAAATGACAGTGTAAATTTAATGTTGTGCACCTAATTTTCTTTTCTGTTACATTAATTAATGTATAATCATTCCACCCTGGAAATAGAGTGATTCAAATCAATGACTAAAAGCCAGAGAAGAACTTGACATTCATGCCCATGATGAATGAATGAATGAAACAAAACCTCCCGTCAGTCATATGTTCACTCCTGCTGTTCATGCCTTTATTTTTCCTGCCTGACTGCAGAATAGTAAATGATAGGAAAGGGAAGGGATCATATGGTGCTTATATTAGCTCCTCATTCCCACTGATTTCTCCTCTTAGAATGGGCTCCCTGAGAGGGAACTTGTTTACTGTCAGCACAGCTCTGATGTCATGGAAAGTATCCAAATACCAGTGGGCCAGAGCATCAGGGGAGGGGAAGTTGGGAAAATAGTGGAAGGAACAGGGGTTTACAGTTTACGAGGGAGCAGAACTTCACTCACACATGAACGCAAAACACACATAGAGCCACTTTCAATTGGCTCGGGTCACTGTCAGTTCATGCCGGGGGCCAGGGAAGCAGTAAGGGTAATTAACAAGCCGGAAATGAGGATGTAAACAACTTGGGCTGAGCGGGATGCTCGCTGGGAACACACACTTTCTGCAGAGCAAAAGCTTTATGTGAGATAAGGAACGACACAAAGACCTTTCAAACTCGTCAGTCCTTTAATATGGGAGCAACATCACATTA
>NC_051443.1:1681872-1689732 GCF_001649575.2 Kryptolebias marmoratus
GCTAAGTTTGAAACAAAGATGTTGCACATTCAGTTCTCCTCATCGATTGTTTTGGTTGATTTGTTATTGTGGCCATCATAAATTGGACTGACTCAAAATGTTTGTCAGCTGTAAATGTACTCCAATTGATTACTTTCTGAGATTCATTAAAACTTTTCCAATCCTATGTGAAAAACGTTTGCTAATTCTACAAACAAACACGGACACAGAGACAAAAAACATTTTTGCGGGCAATAATTATTGACTGTTAGATGTGTTTTTAGTGATAGTTGTAATAAACAGATTCTGAAGACAATAAACAAGATATTTGGAAGCTTTCTGGTTTAGATTTGTGACTTGACTTGTGCTGACTGATCATATTTGAGTCGTGGCTTGTCATGTGTTTATTAACGGCCTTTGGAAAAGAGAAAAACAGAACTGGATCATACATCTGTTGTTCAGCTGTTTTTCAGATATCCACTGGCTACACCGGAAGCCAAAAACATTGACCTTTGCTCTCAGAGGCAGAGTCAGAGCTGATATGTTCTCAGGTCAGCAGTAAACAAACTTTTTTTTAGATTTAGATTTGATTTGGCACAGAGTTAAAGGAGTAAACTTTCACCCCAGCAAATCCAGTCTGTCAAATAGTCTTCAGTGTTTTTTTATGGAAAACAGAAAATATATATATATATATTTATATTTATATTAACAAACTTGCACACGTTTTTCCGCATTTACAGTAATTCATTGTAGGTGGAGCAGCTTTTCTCATTTATTTTACGTAGTTCTTCATCTAAATGACCATCTAATGCCAAAGTGATTAAAGTTTTAAAAAGTGTTCAGATAAACCATTATAAAAGTTTTGAGACTGGAGTTATTTTTAGATAGCAGAAATGTGTTGCTTTTTTGTTTTTCTTCTCTGTAAGTTGCCTTAAAGGTTTAAAACAATAGTTTTCTGGTGGATTTGAGGGAAAGATCACATTGTTGTAAGTTGGATCAATGAAGTGGCTAACTGGCTAACAAACTACTAGCATGATCGGACCAACGCATTTTTGTTCCTTGTATCAGTATTATTCACATATTTGAAGAAAAAAATGGACAGGAAAGCTTTGTTATTGTCGTGAAAATCAAAAAAACTATTTTTTAAATAATATTTTTGGACAAAGCTACAAAGAGCCACTTCAAAAGAACCAAGGAGCTGCATGTGGCCCTAGAGCCGCAGGTTGTAGACCCCTCTCTTACTCACATAGATCTGAAAACATGAGCAGCTTTAATGTACACATGGTTCTGGGAATGTTGTTTACCATTTAACTTCCAATGTGACAATCCAAACAATGCATATGTGTGTCCATGTGGTTTTGTTTAAATCTGACCTCTGTGTTTTTGCAGCCTTTGCCAGCCTCCCTAATCTGATAGAGCACCTGTCAGAGAACTACAAGTACTGGAAGAACTTGGACGAGATGAAGTGTAAAAGCCTGCGTCCTCCACCTGCTTCCTGACCTTCTCCTCCTCTCCTTCAGCGTTTGGATCAGGGTCAGATACTGCATTGGCCCTGCGTTGGAACAGTCAGTCCCCTCAGCGGTGATTTCTCAGAGCTCTGTGCCCTCTCAGCTGTCCCTGGATACAGCTAGAAAAATCACTGAACTCGTGTGGGCTTTTAGCTGGATGTGATGTTCTGCCAGCAGAAGAACTGTCAGGAGCTCTTTTTGTTCTGAAACTGTGTGGAGCTCATGTGGCAATCTCTACCAAACAGTGTCATTTACCAGAAACCTGCACTTTAAGCTAATCAAGACTCTTTGAGTTTCATTTTGCTGTTTGCTTTCCACCTTTTTTTTCTTTAAACACTGTATGTTGTTGCAAACGAAATGTTGAAACAGGGAAGCAACAAAAGCCAGGCACACTTGACTAAAAATATCTGGAGTGACTGAGCTTTCTGGTTAATGTGAGTGCACATCTTGTAACATCCTGTCCTAATGACAAACTTGTGAAGGTGCTCAGCTTGAATTATTCACTCTTAACAGCCGTACGGCACAGTAATGTGTTTCTGGGACCAAATTCTAAGCAACTCCTGCCCATAACAGCCCTGAGCAAGAAGGACATGCTGGGAAACAGCCAGGCAGTATGTAGAGTTTCTACATTTCTTGATGACAAAGGGCAGCGTTTTGTGGAGATTACAGCGTTGTAAGTTTATGTAGCGTATAGAAAATGTTATGAAATATCTCACCCCATAACCTATTGTTGTATTTACTTCTAAGGCACTGTCTTTTGTGAAAGCAGCTAGTGAGGATGACAGAGATCCTTGTCCAATCTGAACAAATAGAGTTGCACTGTATCAGAGCTGTTTAGCCATTAAATGTTTCATTCTTAGCTTTGCGACACTAACTGTAGACAGATAAAAGAAGCAAGTAAGGAGTATCCATCCATCTATGCATCCATCGGCCATATTTTTCCCTGCTTTTCTGTGCAGGGTCGCGTGGAGCTGGTGCTTATTTCCAGCATCACTGGGTGAGAGATGGTGGCCACTCCATCACAGGGACATAGAGACAAACAAGACACTGTCTCACTCACACCTTTTGGGTTGCCAATTAATGTAAAGGTAGCATCTAACTGGGCTGAAATTGTTAGCAACAAGTTGGTGAACAGCACCAACCTCTGGAGGGAGTCTCCAGAATGTGTCACGACTTTCACTGGGGTTCTCAATTTCCTTACAAGAGTTGTAGAGGTCTTGCACAGATTTTTTGAACATGTTCAAAATTCGAGGAACAGAACTGTGACACTCTACAACTCCCTCATGAAAACTGAGACAGCCTGTGAACGTCACGAGACATTCTGGAGACTCCCTCAAAAAAATCTCTGCAACAAACTTTCTTCTCAAAATAGTCTGAGTTGTTTTCAGCATCTCAAACCTGTCTCAAGAGCTGTATTTTGATACTTTCACAGGAGCTGTTCTCTAACAGAAACCATGTCCAGGTCTAAAAATAGCACTGGTGATAAATAATAACTCATTTTAAAAATACAACAACATTGTAAATCTGCCTGTCTTCCCTTCAAAAGTGTAGTCCAGTGCATTAAATCATAAATGTGGGGACAGCAGCCAAGGTGGGAATAAGGTGGGCAACAAAATAATAATAGTTCTGTAAGTCGTGTACACAAAAATAAATGGTGATTTTCAAAAATTGGCTGTGCAGAACATGGCTGCACAGCTTACTAGTCATTCGGTTGCAAACATTCAGAACTCAGTGAAGTCCAACGGTCCAGTGAGATACTACCTTACCGTAAGTTTCTGGCCTGTGGGTGAAAACCCATGCATGCATGAGGAGTGCATGTAATCTGAACACATTACAGCCGCAACTGGGTTTGAACCTGCAACCTTTTCACAAGGCAAAATGTATTCTGACTCTAAACTATGGGATGATTCCGTATGGAGCTGCACTGAAGGTGGACACATTTGGACCTCACAGAAGCTGTGTTTGGATCAAGAACCACATCTGTCTGCTCCTTATGCTAATCAGCTGTGGCTCCCACAAGCAAATCTCAAACACGTTAGTTTAGGGGATTTTTGCTCATCAGTTTTACATGAAGAAGGACCGTGTGTTGGATTTGTTGGATGTGTATGCCCCCTTGTGGTGTTAAGGAAGCTGTCCACATCAAACAGTCTGTGAAATCAGATCAAAAGGAACTTTTTCAGTATAATTGTGAATGTAAGCAAGATTTATCAAAGTCACTTTTTTGTGTGTTTATTTTTGAAGATGAAACTGAAGACTTTTGCTTCCCAGCATCTCTCAGGTCACTCTGGAGTAAAACATAAACCACTAAAGCCAGCAGGAGGCCCTTTGGTGATGGAGTTAATTAGAGACAACAAACATAAAGATCATGTTCTGGTGTTTTACCAGTTCCCAAACCTGAGGAACTGTAGCTCTGTGGCTTTTATCCCATGTGTGACACATGACAGTATTAACCAGAGACAGAGAGCTGCTGACAGGTGCCTTGTTTCTTGCTCATCTTCACAAAATCAAACCTATTTGTGTCCAAGTGGATCCTCCTCTTTTCTATACAAAGAAAATGACAAGAAAAGCCATAAGTGTTTTGAAAAAAATATGTCTGCTGTGTTGCTTTATGGTCTGTCTGGGGTTCTATCACTGTGATCCTGACACAGTGTGTGTTATGATTTTTTACTGACTCACTGCATCAGGCTGTTCAAACAGCTACACTACTTGGTCCTGCTTATGGTTTCAACTAGGGCTGCACAATATATCAAGCTTTTTTTGTTACAGTGTATGCAATATTCATATTGCAAGGACTGCAAATTTTAGTTCTGTTCACTTTATTTGTATAACAACAAAAGTCATCTCAGGGCACTGTACAACAAAAATAAGTCCATTCAAGCGAGATTTCAATTTAATTACAGTCAATTCAATCTGATTATAATCCAGTGCATTCACATAAAGTAATCTACCTAAGGAAGCAAGCAGATTGCTTCAGTTCTTCACGTTGTTGCAGTCTCCCATCATGAGCAACACGTTGGTGACAGAGGAAAGGGACAGGAAGAAACCAGGTTCAGCTTCAGCTGAGGGCTGAGAGGACAGGAAAGAGACACAGAAGTGATCCAGGTGGAGTTTGGATGGGAAGAAAACCACAGGTTAATGTCAGCAATAACTGCATGTACAGACATGGAGCATAGAGAGAGTAAAGACAGCAGCAGAGAGGAAATGTGGTCAGTTTGTCCTCCAGCAGTCTAAGCCTATAGCAGCAGAATGAAGGGACAGCTCAGGAAACCCAAGCCAACCTGAACTATAGGATTTATCCCAAAAGGAAAGTTTTAAGCCTAGTCTTAAAATTAGACAGGGTGTCAGCCTCACAGACAGAAACTGGATGTTAGTTCTACAAGAGAGGAGCCTGAGAACTGAAAGCTCTGCCTCCAGTTCTACTTTCAGAAACTCTAGGAACCACAAGTAAACCTGCAGTCTGAGAGCAAAGTGCTCTGTTAGGAAAATATGGAACAAGAAGATCTTTAATATAAGATGGAGCTTAGTTGTTGAGAGCTTTTTTATCTTAGAAGTAAGATTTTAAACTCTTTTCTGAATTTGACAGAGAGCCAATGGAGAGAAGCTAAAACTGCAGAAATCTGATCTCTCCTCCTGACTCTCATCAGAACTCAATCAGCAGCTTTTTGGATCAACTGAAGAGTTTCTAGAGTTTTTTTTTCCAGACATTCAGATAAAAATAGATTTGAAATAGTTGAGCCTAGATGTGATAAATGCTTGTTTCAGACACAAACTGTAGACTGATCCTTAGCGTTTCATCCACTGGTTGTGGGGGATAAACCAAACAGAGGTTTTAGCAAAACAAAGTATAAATAGAAAACAAAAACTAAAAATATGCAATTGCAATACAATTATTGTTAATTGAAAAAAAAAAAAAAAAAAAATCAAATATTCGGCCCTCAGGAGGTGACGCAACTCCCATATAGCAGTTTTTTTCATTCATTCAACCATCCCTCTTCTTTACCACTTGTTCTATTCAGGGTCACAGGGAGCTGGTGTCCAATTCCAGCTGTCACTGTGTGGGAGGTGGGGGACACCCTGGACAACACAGGGACACATAGAGACAAACGAGACAAATGAGACAAGCAGCCATTCATACCCTCACTTATGGAAAGTTCTAAGTTGTTAATTACCCAACATGGTGGGAGGAAACCGGAGAATCCGGAGAGAACCCACATGTGCACAGGGAGAACATGGAAACATACTGAAAGGCTAGGACTCAAACCTGCAAACGTCTTGTTGTGAGACAATATCTCTAACTACAGCTGTGGATCAGTGGTTAGCTCAATCGTCTCCCAAAGAGAGAGCTGGAGGTTTGATTCCTGGCAGGAGTCACGTGTCCCTCATTGCCTCCATTGATGTATGATTGGAGTTTAAAGCACTGAATGATTTATTCAGATTAGCTCTGTAGAGATTCAGTGCTGTGTGGATGTGTGGGTGGGTAAATGAGGGCAGATTGTGCTGTAAAGAGTTAGAAAGGTGTTTTATAAGTACAAAAAACTTAAATATGAAACTCTTGAAACTGTGTCATGGCTTTCAGTTTGTGGAGGTCCCCCTGGATGGGTCTTTATTTAGGTTTTGCCTTGATGAGTTCAGCTGCGATAAGCCCACACGGTTTGTCATCATGATGCTTATAACTGTCTCCACATGGCTGCCAGGGAAGCTCCATCTGATTCTCTACTACTTATTTTTTGCATACATTTTTTTTTAGATTTATGGCAATGTTGCTATTGTACACACTCATCAAGCAATATTGATCCACTTCTTTATACATTGTGCATTCCTAATTTAATCTGCTTTACAAAGATAAAACTGCGTACATTATGCTCACTGTATTTACAGATCTGTAGTGAGAAATGCCTTAAATCTTGTCACGTCTTACTGTTCTTGTCTGCTTTTTTGCAATACACAGTAAACTACCTAATATACCTGCTGTTCTTATAAACACTCTGTCAATATTGCTTTGCTTTTTTACCTATTTTGCACAGGTACCATTTGTTTTGGATGTCAAATGTTGCTAAAGATTTCTGAAGTAGCTAATTAAAAAAAGGATATTAGGCGTGACTTAGACTACGGCTCGAGCTCCGAATGTTTCATGGCTGCTATCAGTGAACATGAGAGGATATGTTTGCTAGTGTGTAACAAAGATTTCTATCCATGAAGACATTTTGAATATTTCACATTTACCCATCAAACAACCACATCTTCTCTGCGAGCAGCAATAACTGGAGTATGGTGTTGTCAAAGGCACTTATTCTCTTTAAAGGGATAGTTTGGTGATTTTCTTTGAAGCAATGCTCTGTCAGATATTTATCAACAGATAGTATCTTAACAGATATCAGTCATGGAGCACAAACAATGATCAAAAGGGCAAAAGTCTTCATCCAGGCTAAGCTAATGGCTATCCAAATGAGGGCCTGTTTATCATCATTTTTCAAGTTTATAAAGCAATTCTTTCTCCAAATGACAAAGTGGTGTGAGAGAATGCCACAGTCGCTAATAATAAACTTCTACACTTTTGCACGATACCGTTTGTGGTTTTCTCCAACCAACACTGTTTGTGTTACTCTGCTGAGCATGGATTGTGTACATGCCAATGGTGCTGAAGCTGAAGACGTCTGTTGAGTAAACGTTTGTACTGACTAGATGTGTTAACAGTGTTGCCAACTTAGTGACTTTGAAAACTATACTTAGAGTTTTCTGACCCATCTAGCTACAACTAGTGACTAGTAGCTTCTTCTTGTGTCATTGGAGACTTGAACATGAAAGCACATATCATTCTTACTTTTCTAAATGAGCTTCAGGTGCTGCAGTGTCCCAAAGCCCTCCCAGGTATCCCAGTCCTCAGCACCCCCCCAGCTGCGGTCAGAACAAACATGTTCACCTTACAGCATCCAGACTGCTGGTGAACTGTGTGAGCATGAAGCATGTTTTACTGGGACTCCAGTGGGCTAGAAGGTTGAAAACACAAGTTATAAACCGAACTCCCAGTGTTTCTTTTGGATCTAGAAAGAAAAAAATTTTTTTTGTACCTATAAACATATTTCGGGTGTTTTTTTACTCACTTTTTCATCTTATCCATATCATTGTAATCATTCCATTGCAATCATATGCCCATGGCTAATTATTCAACTTGCTATCATGTAGCAAATCCTAGTGACTTTTTGGACAGTCACTCAGGACTTTCCTTCCTGAGGAGTTGGCAAGACTGCAGGCTGATCGTTGGGAGTCGTACATTCAGCAGCAGGCTGATCGTTGGGAGTCGTACATTCAGCAGCAGGCTGATCGTTGGGAGTCGTACATTCAGCAGCAGGCTGATCGTTGGGAGTCAGACATT
>NC_051443.1:1690442-1694394 GCF_001649575.2 Kryptolebias marmoratus
CGTACATTCAGCAGCAGGCTGATCGTTGGGAGTCAGACATTCAGCAGCAGGCTGATCACTGGGAGTCGTACATTCAGCAGCAGGCTGATCGTTGGGAGTCGTACATTCAGCAGCAGGCTGATCGTTGGGAGTCAGACATTCAGCAGCCTCAGCACCATCAGCACAAACGCTGCATATATGGTGTATATTTGTGTTGTAACACAGATGTTCTTTGACAAACTGAATGAACGGAGACATGCAAATGTTTAATATTTATGTTTAATGTGGATGTGGTGCTCTTTCACAGCAGTGTGTTGTTTTAACAGGTCCTCGTTTGGCTAACCGTTAGCCTAGCCTAAATGAAGACACTTACCTTATTTTCCATACACCATGATAAGACACTAATGACTATTTGACAATACATTACTTGAGAAATGACCAGACTATTACTTTCAGCCTTGCTCTGAGTCTCCTGAGGCAGAACCACATGGTAACGTAACACGCCTTTATCTGTAACACTGAAGGCCCACTCTGTTTTATATCATTTATAAATTATTCCAAAGTTAGATCAAGAGAGAACAAAAAGCTATTTTTCAGACAAAAATATAAATAATGCTGAAATTGTACTGCTTTTAAAATATTTTACTGCCTGAAGTGTAATAGTTATAAACTCTTGATGCAAATGTCAGAAAGTTTCCCATTATTTGTTTGGAAAGTTGTTTAATGTATTTTGCTCTCTACATTATTTCTTATATTTCATGTTTTCTGTCAAACACAAAAATGTATTGTGAATCACGATTAAAGCGTTATTATTTAAACATAAGCTCGTTACTTTCATGGTAGCAGCACTAGTTAAAAATCTGTCCTTCTTTTAAAGTGATAGGTTAGAAGATGAGAAACAACACTGAGCATCATTTAGGTGTTTTAAACACACACCGAGTACTTACCTGATACCTACTAGGTACAGTATAATCAGATTTATGTTGAGAAATGATGGAGCCGCTTTGATTAAACCTTGAAAATAATATTATGTCCATGTGCTGGGAATGAGTCTTATCTACGAACACTAAACATTTTTAGTTCAACATTTGGAAATCTGACTGAGTTATAAACCGTTTTTGTGCTAGCTAATATCAGTTAGCTGTAGCGTCCAACTTGAATTCCAAAAGTGAATCAGTTGTAACCATCTGCCCAGTGGTCCAAGAAACAAACATGGCTCCCTTCAGCAGCCATGATTAGCACTTGGAGAATGTGCTTTGAATGAGTCTCAGCCTCGTTGGGTTAGTTTTGTGCAGTATTTTCAAAGTTGACTAAGGTCAGTTGGCTGTGGTGGCCATTTTGAATCAGTTGAGTCCAAAAGTTATTACAGTACAGGTACACAGAGGTACACAGAATGGTTATTTTCTGACAGTGAATCTGTGCACTGAGTCGTGTTCTGAGGTTTACACAGCGAATGTAGTTCTGATCTGGTCTGTTGCTGCTGTTACTTCCTGTCACTAAAAGGAGCTGCTGTGACGCTGTAGGACAGAAGAGACTGAGTTAAAGTCGAAATGCAGAAGAATGAGGCTGAACCGTGTTCTGTAACAGTGTCACAGTGGTTCATTAAATATTCTGGTATCAATCAGACAAAGTTGATTCCAAATGGTTAATGACAGATTTTAAACAATCTGTTAGCATTTAGCATATGTGTTGGACATCAGTCTCAGGTTTTAGATCAATATCTGTAAAATATATCACAGCTATTTTTGTGTTTAATTTTGAGGTCAGTTGGCTGTGAAGGTAAGCTTGAATCAAATTAACTCCAAAAGGTAATCAGTTGTAGAGGTATCTCCAGTCATTGTTTTAGTACAATGTGAGCAGTGGTGCTTCAGATAATTCAATTCAGTTCAGTTTATTTATACAGCACCAAGTCACAACAAAGGTCCTCTCAGGTCCCTGTACAAAAACATTCACAGACTTTATAAACAGCTAATTAGTAAAGGTTATCTAAGGAAGCAGCAGATTGCATTGAATCTTTACTTTGTCACAGTCTCCCCTCCTGAGCAGCACACAGGGGACAGTGGAAAGGAAAACTCCCTTAGATCACCTGCCTCTGCCTTTCTGCTGCAGGTACCTGCAGGTAGCATCATCTCTGACACACAAGTCCCTCTGGTCAGCAGAACTAAAGATGGACAAAACTCTGTGAAGTAGAATCAAACTCTGATACTTGGATTGATGAAATAAGGTCACGCTTAGCTTATGATAAAATAACCACAAAGACCAGCTGTGTCTGTGGGGTGAGGGAGGCTGAAGACTCCAGGACATCATGGACATCATGACAGGGGCGAGTGAGATTAGGTAGCCGTCCTTGAGATGGAAAACAAGCTGCTGCAGCTGTTTGTGTGCAGAAACCCTGGTCTTGGTTGTAGTTTATTGTATGAAAGGGGAATCACGTCAGACACTGGCATGGCTTGGTGAGTTGTTGTCTCCATTCAGCTGAATGTGATTTGTTTTTAAACCTCTGGTCTGGACTCGTTTTGTGCGTCCGTCAAAGATCCAGGGAGAGAAACTAAGTGTTCAGGTGAGATTCCTCTGAAAGGAGGGAATACTAAAAACTTGGTTTCTCAACAGCTGCCATTGTCCAAAATTAAAGCTAAAATGTCCAGTTTGTGGTGCTGCCATGTTGTATTTCTGAAGCAGCACATTTCAGCAACAAGGCAACTCGAGCACTTAAAGACAACAAGACTTGTGGAGCTACACCATCAGTATGAAGGTCCCACCTACACACCCTCCTAACGTCTGTCACTCAGTGTCACGTGACTCTTTGGCTTCAAATATAGGTTTTATTGTTTCTGCAAGGGTTGTCACAGCAAACAAACAGGAAATGTCTGGGAATTTGTTAGCAGCTTTCAGGTTAAACTTCACTGGGAACACAGCCGACTCAGATGGACACACAGCCAAACTACACTTTCTGCTTGTCTTCAGTGGCTCTAACACACATCCCCATCCATGACCCTGGTTCATCCAGTGCACACGTCTGAGCTTGACTCTTCACAGGAAGCTATAATGTGCATTAATCAGTGTCACGTTGCATTATATCCACCTAATTAAACAGAGTCGATGCTGTGTTCACAGTGAAGAAAAAACAGCTAATGGCCATCAGTGATGAAAAAGCATCACCCCTGTAATTTGTTTGCTCTTTTATTAATAATTTTAAACTAGTGTATTTTTTTTAAAAGGAGAGACTCTGATGACTTTCTTGCTTTAAAACACTTCATTTCCCTTTAAAATCTCCAGTCTTTGCTCTGACACTGAGCTCTGTGGAGTCACTGAATATTAGTTTCTATTTCTCACATATCTTACATGCTTTTGTCAAACATAAAGTTTAGTTCAGATGTAATTTTTATAGAAACATTAACAGACCTGCTGTCACACTGATCCAACAGCTCACCGTGTGCCGTGGATGTGGGTGTGTGTGTGTGTGTGTGTGTGTGTGTCAGTTTGCAGAGAGGGTAATTTACATTTAGTTGCAAAAACATTATGGGATGCACATTTAGCTGCCAGGTGAGAATGCTCTGAATCAGAGCTGGCCTTGCATGTGATTGGATTAATGCCCCAGGATAGGCAGGATATTTACTGGCAGGTCTGAACAGGGCCTCAGACATGAGAGGGTCGTCCCCATGACTCCAAACAGTGCAAGCTAGGAAAAGAGATGGAAATAAGTCGACCCAGTTGTCTAATTGAACACAACCTTTAAAATACATCAGAGAGAGTGACACAACAAAAATGAAATGATTTCAGGAAAACAAAATAATTTAATATCAGCCTTACAGTCCAAGGTGGAACAGAAGTATTACACTGTCTCAATCATTGAATAACTCTTAAGGTTTCATTTGAGATGTTCAGTAAAAAGGCAGACAATGACTCAACAACTGTAAACATCTAGCACGAGCCCCTCTCCTCCCCTCCCCTCTCCTCCCCTCTCCTCCTCTCC
>NC_051443.1:1694523-1695236 GCF_001649575.2 Kryptolebias marmoratus
CTCCTCCTCTCCCATCCTCCTCCTCTGCAGATCCTCCTTCTCTCTATGAACCTTCTCAGCTCTCCTCCTCCTCCCCTCTCCTCCTCCTCCTCTCACAGTCCTCCGTTCTCCTCCAGCTTGTGGAAAAGAGCCAGGCTGCGCAGCCGAGACTGCCTCTCCCCGTTCTTCCACAGAATCAGCAGGTGGTCCGTGGAGCAGGTCACCAAACCTCTCTCCTTGAAGCTGAGGAACATCTGACAGTCCGAACCGGACCATCGGAGCGCTCTGTTAGTGCTCAGAGTATGGTCACTTTTCTGTTTAATAGAAGCTAAAAACTATTAATCAGTTGCAGATGTACAGCCAATAATTACATACTTCATTGAATTCAGTTGTTCATTAAATATTTTGCTAACAGACACACAGTTGTGTAATGTATGGCACTCAAAGTATGCTTTTAGGACAATTCTTAGCTACTAAAACACCAGATCTGTTCACAAGACAAATAAACCCTCCGATAATTAATGAAAACATTGAAATCACACACAATCAGTTGGTGCTGAGAGGTAAGTGTTGGGGTGAATGTCTGCTACTAGAGCTGGGCGATATGGAAAAAATCCTACATCACTATATGGATAATTTTATATCACGATAACGATATATATCATGATATACCCCAATTACGTACGTTGTCAGTTATTCTCTGAAAAATATGAAAAACTAATCTAATTTCTTAC
>NC_051443.1:1695516-1697462 GCF_001649575.2 Kryptolebias marmoratus
GTCTCTACTTGTTGCGACCCCGGGTTTGATACTTCCTGCGTCTCCATCTTTCAGCACTTATGGTGAAAACACGGCGCCGCACAGAAAGCTGCTGCCGTAAAGCAGCGTCATGTCGCAAACCCACACGTAAAGCAGCGTCGTGTCGCAAAACGGAGGTTCTTCGCAAAATAGTTATTTTTTCTTCTTATTTATCACTTCTGTAAACTGAATTTATGCAAACTGACAACACTAATACATTCATCGTAGCCTACGTTATGAAATATTTACATGAATCATTGATACAATTATGATAGAGACGACAGAAACTATAGAGACGATAGAAGAAAATATATCACCATAGACACTTTTCTATCGTCCCCACGATATGTATTGTTATATCGCCCAGTACTATCTGCTTCCACACTAAATTTCAGCACAATATCTGTAAAGGTGTCCCAGTATTTTTTGGTGTGGCAGCCATGTTGAATGAGACGGACAGTGATTACTTTCTGAAAGTTTCATTAAAAGCTGACCGTTGGGTCAGAAGACCTTTTGATGAGACAGACACAGGCAATTACATGATCGCCCACCTTTCATGGCTGCAGGTGGTAAGAACGTCGTGGACTCATACCTGTACTGCTCCTGAGTGTCCAATCAGGTCTCCCGTCAGCTCCAGCGTCCTCAGATTGGGGATGTCCAGGACCTTCTTTGCCTGAGGTCCAGACTGTTTGCCTGAGCGTCCAAAAGTCCACATCCCAAAGAACCCTGTTACAAGTTCACAACAAGGGGTCAAATGTCACAGAAGGATGTGAACCCAGACTTTATAAAAGATTCATCAACTTTGGTTTCTCCAAATCCTTGACAAAAAGAAATAAAGTGACATGAGATGTTTCTGGGATTAAATGAGCGCCACTTTTTCAAAGCTCTCATTTCTTTTTTATAACATGTATTTAAAAACAAGATTATATGAGCCCAACTTTTTGGAGTTATGATTGTACTTTTTGACTAAAAAATGTGTATTATTTGAAAACAAGCCAGAAATTGCGTGTATGTGTGTGTGTGTATGTGTGGATATGTATTTGATACATTGTGGGGACAATTTCCTAACATATACTACCTTGTGAGGACCAAAGTCTGGTCCCCACGAGGAGAAATTATGTTTTTGGGTTAGGGGTTAGGTTTAGGACTAAGGTTAGGTTTAGGGTTAGCTATGTACTGGTAATGGTTAGGGTCAGGGTGAGGGTCAGGGTTAGGCTGTAGTTAGGGTGTAGAAATGAATGGAAGTCAATGGAAATTCCCTGCAAAGATAGAGAGACATAACATGTGTGTGTGTGTGTGTGTGTGTGACCTGCAGATGCCGGTTCAGCAGGTAAAGGCAGGTCCTGGATCTCCCACATCTTCACACTGCCATCCTCAGAGCAGGACATCAGCTCGCTGAAACAGGGACACACACACACACATTACACTTACAGAAGAGTGACTAACAATCAGGCTTGATGTGGACACAGAAAAACAGACAAAGATCACAATGAAAAGGTTTTATATCCAGAGTAAATGATTAGAAGTGATCAGGAACATAAAGAGATCTGTTTGTTTTGATAAAAACAGTTTACAGCACATTTTAAATATACTCTCAGCTGTTTGGTAAATAGCACAACACAAGACAATCATTTTTTATTTGTTTACATTTTTATTTTTAAAAAACAGAAACATTAAAATAAACTTGAGTAACACATTTGTTTTTTCATTCTTGCCATGAACGGCAGGCAATCATGTAATTGTCTGTGCCTGTGTGTTTGTTACGGCCCGATGCCGTTCTGGCTAGGTATTCTGGTTTTCTGTTTGTTAGTGGAATNATTGTTACAGGTACACTTCATGCCTCCTGCCCCATGGTGTCGCTGTGACGAACTCCGCTCCTCCTGCGTCACTTCCTGGTCAACAGCGCTTCCTTCTGTAACTTCCTGGTG
>NC_051443.1:1697562-1699569 GCF_001649575.2 Kryptolebias marmoratus
TTTGATTTTGTAATGTCAAACTTTCACATTTAAGAAAGCTGAATAAAACCAGTTCTGTTTCAAACACCTCTTTTCATTTAGTTAAATGCTATTCCCTCTCCCTCTTTTTTAAGTTGGGTTTGGGACGTAACAGTGTTCTCTCGGGAAGTAATCCTGTCCAAATACAGTCGTTTAACTCTTAGAGTTAACCCCTTTCAAGATGGCCGCCACAGGTAACTGACCTTATGGCTTAAACTTGGTCAGTTTTACAGATATCGAGCTAAACTTTGGTGTGACAGTTGCTGAGATCATCCCCAACACATACGCCGAGCTCTGATGGATCACAGAACCAAGATCTTTGTGTAAGAAAGGCGGCGGGCGATATGCATTCCTTTAATTAACCCTACTGTGATTTGTTGTTTGCAGTTTCATAGAAACACTAAAGATGATAAAACCATTAAAGTTAGTTAACGTCTTACTAAATGAAGGCAAACAGGCTGAATGTGATTTAAACTTGTGGTTTTCATGTCTGGAACTGAAGAAGGACAGTGGCGCCCTCGTGTGGACAATAAATGAACTGCATGCATGTTTCAGCAGTAGATTAAAGGGGTATTTGGTTAAAACTAAGTTAGATAACCCTGAGCTTAGGGAAACTCTGTTTTTTCTTCAAAATAAAAAAAGAAAAGAAAGGTTAGTGAGTGTAATCACCACTGTTACAGATTTGGTGAAGTTAACCTGCTCTGTCAGAATTTCTGGGCCCACTTCTTTTTTCTCTGGTTTTTAAGAATCATAAAGAAATGCTGCCTGTAGAACTCCAACGGTGATAACTGAATATGCAGATTAATTGGTGTTTATTAGTCAATAAATAAAAATCATGTGGTTATAGAAACGTAAAATAGTTTCTTTTTGCTAATTATTTGAAGAATAAACTGTGTTAAAAAAACAAACCTGACATCATCAAGCAACATTTTTTGTTTGTTTCATCTCTACAATACCTGTAATCACAATGATTAACTCTATAGTTTAACAAACTCATTTTACGGACGTCTTCCTAAAAACAGTAATTTGACTAATATGGCCCATTTCATTTCTTTAATTATTTGACTCAATATAATTGACAACGAATCAGATTAATATTTAAACCCTTCTCCATAAATGAACATTCTGGGACAAACTATGAGCCAAGCTGAGGATGTCTCTGTCTCTGTCTCTGTCTCGGTGTACTCACAAACAGCTGATCAGACTAAGATGAAATAACTCTGAGTATCTCAACCTTGAGTTAAGAACATGCATGTGTGTAAAAACCTGCAGTTTTCCTGCTCGGGGTGAGTTAACTCAGAGTTTAAGGAGAAACTCAGTTTGTTGGGGAGCTGGTGCCTGTCTCCAGGTAGGGGACACCCTGGACAGGTCTTCAGTTCATCACAGGGACACATGGAGACAAACAAGACAAACAACCATTCACGCTCTCACTCCCACCTCGGGACAGGTAACAAAACGTGCATGTTTATGGTCTTTTATTCAGCAGGAACTAAGCCAACATGCAGACAAGCTAATATTATTTTAGGATTAGAAGGGGCGGAGTTATAGCCTTTTGGTCAAATCTTATCATGGATGTAAGTGCCATCTTGTCAGATGTCTTAGTCCTCAAACAATGTATCGAGGATGACTGTCAGCTACTACCATCTGTAAAATCGACTGAATTGAACCACTAATGCTGATTGACTGTGGCAGCCATCTTGAATCAGGGTACCTTCAGTGCAGCGGCGGCTGGCCAATAGAGGGCGCTAGGGCGCCTCCCCACCACTCACATTACCTTGAATAAGACGTAAAAAAAAAAAAAAAATTAATTAGTACAATAAAAATATTTCAAAATATATGTATATATATTTTTAGTTGTGTAAGATAAATATTTTATAGTTAATGATAAGTAAAGTTGTTTTGTTCATCGACATTGTCTGATTGGCCCTGGGGTGCAAAAATCTTTGTCCATAGACTCTCGTTAAAAGTTGTACATGCGCAGTAGCTCCT
>NC_051443.1:1699717-1704221 GCF_001649575.2 Kryptolebias marmoratus
GTTCATAGTTAATAATTAGTTTAAGAAAATTTATGCTAAAATCTGTTAGAATGTTTGGATTTGAATTCTAATCGGAGTGAGACATCTGACCTTCATTATATTGTACGTTCAGAATACGTGACGTAGTGAGTGCTCTCACCATAAAACAAGCTTTGAAAAAAGTTTTGAAAAATAAGGGAGAAAACAGATCTTATAAACGTTAAATATGTCCTACAGGCTTGTGCCTTGGGAGACCTCCGTCTTTGTAAGTATTGGTGTTCAGGAAGCACTTCTGCATTTATATGTACATTATATATTATTATATAATGTTGCTTCTGTTGTTTTAATTCATGTAAATACACTGGTGTGATACATTAGTATATGTTTTGGTATATGTGTATTTTGGACTTATAGCCCCCCCTGGAGAAAACTCCACCAGCCGCCACTGCTTCAGTGATTGTTTCTGAAAGTTTCATTTCAAACAAACGTCTCTGACTTTACCAGTTCAGGTTGAGCAGTGTGTAGCAGTGTGTAGCAGTGCGTGCTCAGAGTGTGTAGTGAAAGACTTTCAGATACTGTCACACCAAATTTGACTTCAATATCTTTAAAACTGCTTGAGGTACAGTCATTTTTGTCCAGTTGGCTGTGGCAACCATCTTGAATTGGGACTCCAAAAAGTTAATCAGTTGTAGATGTACATTGAATGATAAATTTAGAGGTTCTTCCTGTTAGAAGGGAGTTTTTCCTCGTCACTGTCACCAGTGTGCTGCTCAGGATGGGAGACTGCGGCGAAGTGAAGATTCAACACAATCTGCTTTTACTAACCGGTTCTTCAGAATGTGTGTGAATGTTTGTGTACAGTGACCTCAGACCACTTCTGTTGTGACTTGGCGCCATATAAGTAACCTCAATTAAACTGGTTACATTGAACACACCCAGGATGTGCTCTCCTACCTGTCCGACAGCAGCATGGTGTGTAAGATGTCCGAGTCGTGTGCAGCCCTCCTGTAGGCCACCACACTTCTGCTCCCGACATCGTACACATAAAGGCCACAGCCCACAGCTGCCAGGACGAGCTGCAAGGCAAACAGGAAGCTGCAGTTACGGGTCACAGCACCACCAGGCGCAGCCACCTTCTTCTCTCACATTTCCATTGGTGCTCAGGTGCTGAATGGACATCTCACTGGGTTTGGGAGCGCCCAGTCTTATTTCAGTCTGGGTGCTGGCTTTCGACTCCTCCCACAGGATGTGCTCATAGGCCAGATTATTCCAGCTGATCGAGTCCCACAAGATCAGTTCACCTGCATGGGAGCCGCTGGCAAAAAGCCCATCTGAGGAACCAGACAACAGAACTTCTCAGTGTTTCAAAAAACTACAACTGAAAATCTATCTGTGTGAGAGAGGGAGGGAGAGAGAGGTTGAGAGAGAGAGAGGGAGGGAGAGAGAGGGAGGGAGGGAGAGAGAGAGAGAGAGAGAGAGAGAGAGAGAGAGTGAGAGGGAGAGGGGGAGAGAGAGAGGGAGTGAGAGAGAGAGAGAGATACTGCAGCTAAATGTTTCTTTTTAGAATTTGTAAATAAAGTTAAATATTTTGAAAAGTATAAAAGTTTCAAACACCAAACGTTGCAGCAGCCATCTCCTAAATGAGCTGAATGTTTTGATACATGAATGGTTCAAATAGCACAAAGTATGCAGACCCTAATGCACAGAAAATACACACAACACAGCTCCAGGCTCTGCAGACACACAAACCGTTGACATTAATGAGGGCTCGGATTTGGTCCTGGTGCTCGGACAGCTGCTGGAGCTCGTCCATGGACACCGAGGAGTCAGCAGAGGCCGTCAGTCTGTAGATCACTGCAGACAGGATTCAGATCAATGCAACGTTGCTGCAGAGCGCTGGCACACAAAGCAGTGTGAGTCTTCCTCTTACCGATCTTCCTGTCCACAGCTGCTGCCAGGCAGTTCTTCGGCAGCTCGATCAACGCTGTGACTCCTGCCACAGAAACAGTCATCAGTGTGTGTTCGGATCACAGGCAGCACCACAGCTGCTCAACATCTGCTTTCACTCACCGGTGTCGCTGGCTTTCTCTAGGTGACACTGAGGCTCGAAGTCTTTGCTCCACAAACACAACTCTTCTCCACCAGAGACCCACAGAGACAGATGCTCCAGCACGAGCAAACACTGTCTCACACACACACACACACACACACACACANAAAGGAAGGGAGAGAGAGAGAGAGTGAGAGAGAGGGAGAGAGAGAGAGAGTGAGAGAGAGTGAGAGAGAGTGAGAGAGAGAGGGAGTGAGAGAGAGAGAGAGATACTGCAGCTAAATGTTTCTTTTTAGAATTTGTAAATAAAGTTAAATATTTTGAAAAGTATAAAAGTTTCAAACACCAAACGTTGCAGCAGCCATCTCCTAAATGAGCTGAATGTTTTGATACATGAATGGTTCAAATAGCACAAAGTATGCAGACCCTAATGCACAGAAAATACACACAACACAGCTCCAGGCTCTGCAGACACACAAACCGTTGACATTAATGAGGGCTCGGATTTGGTCCTGGTGCTCGGACAGCTGCTGGAGCTCGTCCATGGACACCGAGGAGTCAGCAGAGGCCGTCAGTCTGTAGATCACTGCAGACAGGATTCAGATCAATGCAACGTTGCTGCAGAGCGCTGGCACACAAAGCAGTGTGAGTCTTCCTCTTACCGATCTTCCTGTCCACAGCTGCTGCCAGGCAGTTCTTCGGCAGCTCGATCAACGCTGTGACTCCTGCCACAGAAACAGTCATCAGTGTGTGTTCGGATCACAGGCAGCACCACAGCTGCTCAACATCTGCTTTCACTCACCGGTGTCGCTGGCTTTCTCTAGGTGACACTGAGGCTCGAAGTCTTTGCTCCACAAACACAACTCTTCTCCACCAGAGACCCACAGAGACAGATGCTCCAGCACGAGCAAACACTGTCTCACACACACACACACACACACACACACACGAGAGGATCAGTGCATGAAACAAGCACTTTCTCATTCTGACATGTATACATAAAACTAAAAATATCAACTAGATTAACCTGTAGACTATGCACTTACCTTTAACTGCACCACAGAAGAAAATAATTATCATTTCTACCTTAAATTCAGACTGAAAAGAGGTTTCATGTTCACACAATGCTCACATGAAGGTACAGAGTCTGATTAATCACACACCACTGAAGAAAAAAGGACAATAAGGTTTTTGCCTGTGTCTGTCATGTTAGCAAAATATCATACAAACCACTGGACAAATGTTATTGAAACTCTGAGAAAATACATCTACAACTTGTTTTTAAAGTGATCACATTTCAAGATGGCCACCGTGTTAAGTGACCTGATCAAACACAAAAATGGCCATAACTCTGTCAGATCTTTAGATCTGTGGTAGTAGCTGAGAGTCATCCTCAACACCAGCTCCAAGTGCTAACATTCCAGCCTATTTTTGTCTTTGACAAGGTGTCACCACATTAGATACAACCAGGGGTGGAAATTAAAAAGTTTGTCCACCAGCCACAGTGGCTGGTGGACAAAATGTTTTACCAGCCACTCAAATATTTTACCAGCCACTTTTTTTTGTTGTGACAAAAAGTAATTTCATATGATGATGATGATGATCGACGCGGGTGGAAGCAGTTGTGGTGCCCTACAAGCTGAGTACTCTTGAAAAACAGAAAATAAAACAACTTCTCATCACAACACCTAATTGGTGTTAGACTGCATGTAATCTGTAGTGGATCGAGTGCATCATATGGGTTTGCAGTGAACTGTTGTAATATTTTTAAGGAAGTTTTCTCAGGTTTTTTTGGGTCAAATGTTATTTAGATAAATAATTTTCCAACAACAACCAGTTAATTTAGCAACAAGTCTTTAACTGTGTTTATTCCTCTCATCACAGACAATAAGTCCTCTGAATTTGGAGACATTTGTTGTTATTTTTCTGCAAAAGTTACCAGGGGGAACCAAATATTTCAGCCGTCTGAAATAATCGGTTCCCCCTCTAAAACATGGGACAAAAATAATTTACCAAAAAGTCCTCAACTGTGTTTATTCCTCTGTATTATGATAATATTAGCACATTTTATTCCTAAAAGAATGTTTTTTTTAATGTGAAATATTTGCCCCTCTAAACAATTCTGTTAATAGATAAGTCATTATTTATTTTAATTATTAATTGTTTTTGTCCACACAGTCTATATTGTCCATAACAGAGTCTGTCTGTCTGTCTATCACGATAGCAAAACAGTGGGTTAACTTCGCCAAAACAAGTTGTTTGACCTTTCACGGTCTCCGTAGTTCCCTTGCAGCGCGAGCACAGCGCGGCGGTTACGAGCGTTGAACATGAACGGAGACGCAGGGGAATCGTATCTGATGGGGGAACGCGGCTCGACGTAACAGCAGCAACTCGAGCTCATTGCTGCCCCCTATATGTCAGGAGGACAAATAACACCTTTTCTGTTCAAATTGCCAACCCGCCACAGTGGCGTGT
>NC_051443.1:1704473-1713124 GCF_001649575.2 Kryptolebias marmoratus
TTATACAGAATTTAGAGCAAACAGACTTTAATGAACACAGACAAATAGATCAAACTTCTAAAAGCTCATCATTAGCTGTCATTTCTTACGCCTCACTCAGCTTTTAAATGAAGTTTTTAACATTAAAACAGACAAAAACCTGATCAGACAGAAATTAAAACTATATATCGTTGGCCTCTAAGTCACTGTTAGAGAGTTTTTTAAGCAAAATAAGAATCAGAGACTCGATCTGTCCCAGACTGGAGGGCCGGATGAAATGTTACAGAGGGCCGGATCTGGCCTGCGGGCCTTGAGTTTGACACGTGTGCTTTAGTTACATTCTGTAATAAAATAAGAATATTTTTCAGAAGAGCTCTCACCAGGAAACACTTCTTTAACAGAGAAAATCAACATTTGTAAAGTGCACAACACATTAAAGGGATAATCCAGCCATTCTCAGGTGGGGTTCTATAGAAAGGCTACATATCCTACTTGCTTTCTGTAGTTTTTTGAAAAGCCTCAGTTTGGAAAAAAAGGAGTTCAAATCTGACAGGACTGATGAGCTGACGGCTAGTCCGAGCAAAGTACTCAGCTCTCAAAATCTTTGAAGGGGTGCATGCAAACAATATTTTATAAAACTTCCAAATTGATTTCACGGTAATGTTTAAAATGATTTTACTCCGAAGCCTTCAGTTACCTTGACAGAAGACTGAAGATCTGAAATGCTCTGGACTCTGTTGCCTGAATCTGGATCCCACAGCTGACAGGTGAGATCAAGGAGAATCCCAGCTGGACTTAAAAACAATAAGATGGTGTGTGTGTGTGTGTGTGTGTGTGTGTGTGTGTGTGTGTGAGAGAGAGGATACACTGAGACTGCGGTCTGAGGAGGCAGTGATGAGCGAGGTGTGTGACGTGACCTCATCACTGCAGGTGAAGGTGGTGATGGCGGTGATTTGCTGCGAGTGACCTCGGAGCTCCTGCAGCCTCTCTCCAGTCTGCCAGGCAGGAAACAGAGACGAATCTGAACGTGTTGAACTTTCAGAAAGCACAGAAATAATCAGCTCTCATTACCTCAATATTCCACACCAAAACAAGGCCATCATCTCCTGCAGAGGCACATCTGGAAGACAGAAACCACACTTTAGCTGCCACCTGCCAGTACTCCACCCCTAGTCTAACGTTTGAATCACCCGCTGCCAAAAGCCCATAATGTCTGTGTTTGTGTGTCTGTCTGTGATACAAACGGTCAGGAAACTTGGCTGTACATCTACAATATGGCCACCGCAGCCAACGCAAGCATGGCTACAGCTCACAGTTTTACAGACACTGAGCTGAAGTTTGATGTGGTAGTAGCTGAGAGTCCTTCTGCTCTGCAGGAACGCAGCCGTACCCACAGAGACGAGTTTAGGGTTATGCTTTCATTTTCTACAAACACGTTTTGAACTGGCCTTGATTCTGTAAGTAGTAGCTGCGACTGCAGCCTCTGCCTGGGTGGCTTGTGTCAACTCTGAGCAAGATTTGCGAGGATTCATTGAATTGTGATCACAAACATATCACCTTCCTGGAAGGTCTGATTAAAAAAGTCAAACAGACCTGCTGGAACATCATGCTCTACGTGCTGCTGTCTGTTCCTGAGCAGAAGAGGATCCTGGGAATATATGGATCTGAACACGAGCATCCCAAAAATCTCACCACTTTAGGAAAAGACTCAGTTTAAGGAGTTAACATGAAGAGTTATTTCTTCAGTAAGAAGTAAGAAGAGTACTTGTATCAGACTCAGATACAGGTAGGTGCACATGTACTCTGTGCATCCCTGGGTAGCATGGGATCCTAAAGTGGACATCATGGTGACTGTGTTCATTTTTATACAGTCAAGGGAAAAATATCCTCCTCATTTGAGCAACTATTAGGAAATTGTTAGTTTTTGGAAAATCCAAGTTAGTTTTAAGAGTTTGGAAACACCAGTGTTTATTGATTTATTTCAGATTTATCCAGACCTGACAAATACTCAAATTAAACTGCACCCGTCTGAAGATCGTGCAGGACCCCTGTGGATCATTTCCCACAAGTTTATGCCCCCACCCTGCCCTCTGACCCTGACCCCTCCCAACTACAACACACAGGATGAGCAGATAAAACAGAGATTAAAGGAGAAGACAGGAACTGTCCAGGATACATTTCTCTGACTTCAGAAGCAATCTGGAGAGAATTTTCTGGCCTTTGCCCCCGACTGCGGACCTTCGTGCAAAGAGGACGAGACCCTGAGGAGGGGGTTATTACTGCAGGAGACCAGGCGTAGAGCAGCCCCCACCTCCTGACACACACAGTCTGAGCCACTGTAGCATGCCCGCGGGAGAGCAGGTGCAGAACCTTTCTACACATGTGCGGACAGCATTAAGAGGCTTTGCTTTCAGCGCACTCTGAGCACACAATCACATGCTGCTGATGATTGGGCTCTTGTCATGCTCTGTAAGTTTGCTGTAGGTGAGGATCTCCTGTCAGTCACAGGGGGATGGAGGCCAGCCAAGGGGAGAGAGGAGAGAGGTTAGAGAAAAGGGAGACTGCAGGGCCGAGAGGGGAGGGGGAGGGGGAGGGCTGCCTACCTGAAGTCATCAATCTGCACCAGAAATCGAACAATGTCAAAATGTCCTTTCAGCACCTGCAGCTCAGTGAAGCAGTTTTTGGGCTGTTCCTCTCCGATGCACAACACGGGGCTTTTCTGCAGACACAAGAGGGAGCGGGGTGAATGGTGGAGAGAGTGGAGAGAATCTGAATTAGGACACAGCTGCAGAAACTTGAACACGGACAGAAAATGGTGGGAAATAATTCAGGACATTTGTGTGACAATCCTCAGCTGCACATTTCATGGACTTGATGTTGAGCCTGATCTTGGTTTGTAATCTAACAACATACTGTAAAATAAATTGAACCAGATTCCCAAACCGTTAACATATTTCAGTTTAATATTAATACCTCTTCAAGGCCCTAAAAGCAAAAGCTTTTCAGCATCAATCATAGGAACAAATTACAAAAACTGTAAGTAGCAGATGACACATGGATACTGCTGAAAGACTTTTTTTCCACATAAAAACTATTATTATTATTATTATTATTGTTATGAAAGAAAATGATAGAGCCCACATATGGTCCTGGGAAAAAGGAAGTCCACCTGCTTTCAGTCCTAGGGTTTTACAGATCAGGATATAATAAAAAGGATCTGATTCTAAAATGATTCAAGCCAACATCAAGTTAACAAAAACACACTTAAGTCTCCATCATCTCATTATTTAATAAAAATAAAAAATAAAAATGAAGGCCAAATTGAACAGCTGTGTGTGAGAAACTACTGACTGAACCACCAGACGTCTGGAGTCTGGAACAATGTCCTGTGGACACATGAGGCCAACGTACAGATAATGAGCACCAACGCCTCAGACCACTGTCGGCATGGTGGAGGAGGGCTGATGGTTTTGGCTCCTTGTCTTTAAGTCGACCATGAACGTGACATATTGGACCAAAGTGGGTCAGGATGCAACAGAACAATGATCCCAAACACAGCAGCTGATCTACAGCAGAGAGGGATCAGGGTGCTGCAGAGGTCCAGTTAAAGTCCAGAACCTCAACATGACTGAAATGTTGTGGTGGGACCTTCAGAGAGCTGAGCAGAAACAAATACCCGCAAACCTCAACGATGGAAAGAAGAGTGGGCCAACATCCTCCAAGAGAGACAGAAAACCAGACCCTGACTGAGCCCGGGTTCGAACAGTCTGAGGGGTTGGACCTCACATAGGGTGATAGATGCAAGAAAGGATTTCAAATGTCCCTTTAAAACAAAATGTATCTGTCACAAACCACAACCTGTGCAGAATAAGTGAGACCAGGTCTGAGGTAAATGTGTTTTACATTTTGAACCACAGCTGTGCTCCAAACTACTGAACTGTCCTGTTCTTAAATCAGAGATGTAATAATTACTTGTCTGGTTGATAATTCTGGGATTATGGTCCATACAGCGTGTTTTCTATAAATAAACACCTGTTTACCTCCAGACAGCTCTGAGCCTCCCGACCACCGAGGATCCACCGCAGCATCACTCCGTCTTTTCCCAGAGAAGCTTGAGCTGAAAAACACCAGATTCAACTCGGTTCCTTCAGTACTTCCTCCACAGCAGAGTGGGCCAACCCAGCTACCTTCAACGCTGCAGCTGGAGGAGAAATCTGTCCCGACGGTCGATACAAGTAAAATAAATCCCGAGTGTCTTCAGAACAAAATGAGCCGGTTATAGTTGCTTTAACTCCACTGGGTGTGAAGGAAAGACAGATAATGCTGGAAGAGTTAGCCTACATACTGAAAAAAGGGGAATTCAAGTCACGATCACAACAAAACCGTCATGTGACTCCAACTACGGAAGCCTTACGCGGACAAAACTGGTCGAGGTCGCGAAATAACATTTACGTCGGGTACGGAGCGTTTTAGGCATTTTTGTGTTTCTTTGCTTGTTTTTTAGGTGTAATCTGTTAAAATGAAACATCATTCAAAGATATAAATTATAACAACGATGGTTTCAGACTTATTTCCACTAAACCTCCAACAGTTTCTCTTCTTATCACTTGTTTTACTTGTCTTTAAATCTGTTTTTCTTGAAAAATATATTTGTGTCATTAGCACAATCAATGTTTGATTTCTGCCAGGTATTGAAGAGACACATTTTAATTGTTGACTGGGGAAACCTTTTAAATTAGCACTGTATTAAATCTAATAATATTTTTTATGTGTCCTCAGCAATTATACAATAAAACATTTTTAAAATGTTAAAACTGATTAGTCGTGAGTTAAATTTGCTCTTGGCTGAATTTTCATGGCTTTCAGACTTTAAATGACCACTGAGGGACTCAGAGAGATGCCTTGTTGAGAAAAGCCTTGTTCAGGAATGTGACAAAGTTGCAACTACAGACGGAAAAAATCTATTAGGATTTAACAAAAAAAAGCTAAATAATTTTAATAAACCACATATTGCTCATTGTTAGTGAAGTTATGATTACTGTAAAGCAAGAGAAGGAATGTTTAGTGGGGTATACTGACTAAACATTACTGACTAAAACAAATAAAAGTTATTCTAATTATCACAACATACTGTAAGAAATAACCTGAACAATCAAGTTAAATGTGGCCATTCAGAGGCTGCAAAACGTCCCAACCTATATATTGTTTATTCAAGCAATAAAGGTTACAGTTTAAAGACAGATGAAAGGTAAGCTAGGAATATGTTTCCTGGGAAATAAAAACTTGGTTATGCACAGAGAAGCTCAAACATTCAGAGAAAAGCTCGTGCCAGAATGCTGCAGTCAGGTGCAGCTTGTTTCAATGGGTGTCATTCATCTTCTGACCACTAGATGACAGCGTGTCATAATCCCACCAAGTCAGGAATGACTCCAATCCTCTGCTATACAGGAAAAAATCTACACAAAAATGTCATCTTCTTACCTTTGCGCTTGTGCAAATTATACCTTTAATTCTGAAAAGATAAAAATAGATTTGTTTGTATAACATGATATAGTCAAACACGTTCAGCAGTTTTTTTCTGTGTATTTCTCTTCCCCTTTCTACTCTTCTTGCATTGATATTAAACTTCTCCATCTGGGCCCTCTATCTCTGCCTCTCAGTGTATCTCCTGTTCCCAGTCATTTCTACAGTAAACACACAGTTACACACACCACCCTGTCTGTGTATGCTCCCCTGATTGAGACGACATGCAGTGTGGGCCCTGTGACCTTCATGGTGGCTCAGATCTGCGGCTGGCACTGATTTCTGATTTAGTGTCGATCCGCTGCGCTTGTCAGGGGCTGCGAGGTGCTTTCCATGCAGTAATAGAAAAGCTCAAGGGCAGCTTGAGAAAGAAGGAGGTTAGTGAGAGGGATCGGTTCAGGTGCTTTGAATGGGTTTTATTTGTGGGGATGGGCAAGCCTCTGATTGTTTTAGCTGCCAGATATCTGAGTGGATGGATCATTTATGTGAAATCCATAGTTTAGTTTAGATTTATACCATGAGATGTGAATGAATGTGATTCAAACAGCAACAAGGCTCCAGGCTAGCTGCTCTTTGAGCCTTCACACAACAGCTACATAACCTAAAGGCTAATATTAGCTTGTTTTATTGTGTGAATCCTGATTCAGCAATTACAATTTCTTGTTCCTGTTTGTTATTTTTTGGACTTATTTTGCACTTTAGGTACTTCTGCAAACTTTGTGCTATTTCTGCCATTCATATATTTATTCTGGTTGTTTGGATCTCCAGCTACCTCATCGACACACCGCACTTCGTCTGACTGAAGGACACCATGTCTGAAAGTGTGATCAGCAGCATGGAGCACCCCATGGTGCGGTGCTGGCCTCGCTTCTCTTCACCCTGTACACCTCGAATGTCTGCTACAACATCCAGATGTTTGCAGATGACACAGCCATCGTCAGAAGCAGCAGGGATGATAGAGAGGAGGAGTTTAGGAGCCTGGTCAGGGACTTTGCTAACTGGTGCCACACAAAGGAGTGGGTGGATGACTTTGGGAAGCCCAGACGAAGGCCAAGACCAGTTCTGATCAATGGGGCTGAGGTGGAGGCTGTAGAAGAGAAGAACAGACAAAACAGACTGCTCCTTCCCAAGTGACTGAAGAACTCCTTTGTCTCTCATTACATTAGACTGTACATATTGTTTTGTCTCAGGAGACATAAGACATGCAGAGAAGGTGAGCTAAAGTCAGACCCTGCAGTTCCACGACACCAGGAGTAACACCAGTGTGTCTCTCAACAACATCGGAAGGATCGGTCCTCTTTCCTCTGCACCTCCATCCATGCACACAGTTGTCACCTGTGGTAATGCAGAACTGAGATTCATCGCTGAACATAATACAAAACACACTTCAGTCCATGTCTCCTGGTTACAGCACCACTCTGAGCTCATCTGATGCATCTCTGGTGTGAACAGAAGTCTACACATGTGGCCTACACATAAACCTGTCGGCTGCAAAGAGTCCAATACCTGTGTCTGGATAGCAGGGATAGATGTCATGGGATTCTGTAATACTTGACTCAATCCTTCCTTGAAGTGGTTCTTGTTGTTGTCATTTTCTGTGTCTGCTGACCTTCATTCACTGTTTTAACTGTTGGTTGCTCTGGCAACTACCTGATAACACTATCACTACACCTGTGACACCAACACTTATGGTTTTTGGTGCTCAAATGTGCCAGCTACTTGTAAATAAAATCATTTACACACCCATCACTACTCTGTATGTGCACTAATTTATGTCAGAGTTAGACTACTCTGTTTGGGTGTTTAACTCTTTTTGTTACTGAGTGTAATTCCAGAATAAGGGAATTATTTTTTCCCTGATTTTGAAGCTATGAATAAAAAAAATCAAGTCTTGAGGAAGTTTAATTGTTCCTTGGAAATTGTTCATGTTTGAATGAAAATGCATCATTCAAAAGAAATGCATGAAACCCTGCAGAGAAAGCAAACAAAAGAAGGGTCTAGTGTGGAGGGGACACAAAACCTGAGAGGGGGACGAGGGTGGGACATAAGGAGTGCAGTTACTTTAGTCTGGTGTAGACACCCATCAGATATGCCCAATGGCAGGAAGGAACTAAGTGGTGACATCTTGAAGCCATAGTAACAATCCCAACATTAACACCAACGAGGAGATATAACAAGAAAGATAAAAAACTATTTCTGCTACCTCCTCTTCCTTTATATAACTGATCTCATCCACCTATGTACAGCCTTGAAGGAAAACAAATGGTTATGATGATGGAAGAGGAATTAAGCTGTAATTTAACAACAACAGCATTCAATAACAGGCTCCATCCTGCAGCAGAGTCTCATTCTCTGTCCCTCTTCATCAGGATTTCACTGTGTTCTGCTTTCCCTGGTGCCTCAGTGGGCAGCACATTCACAAGTCTGTAACCTCAAACATGTGGCTTCAGATACAGAGGTGATTGATTTTCTGTCTTCCAAAATGGCCACTATGATTGTTTGTAAAAGTCCAGCTCCTCAGTGTGTGCAGGTGATGGTGTCACCCCCCACCTTCTGTTAATGTAGAGTTTTGTTCTAGTTTTTGACAATCAAAAATAAGTCTGTGTATTTGTTACTACTTCCAGCAAGGGAGAAACAGTTTGTGTGATTGTAAATAGTTTCAGTATATGTTAAATTAATTTAAAAGTAGTAAAAATACAGCAATTCTTGCAAAAAAATGCAGCATAAATACTGAGAACTGAATGCCTGCGGAAGAAGCTAAAACCTGGCTCAGAGGCTAAAACAGCAGAACTGTAGATTCAAAAAAAGTTAAAAAACAAAAACAACTGGACTTCTATTCTGTAGCTGAAGACGTTTCGCTTCTCATCCGAGGAGCTTTCTCAATTCAGAAATAGAGAGTGAATAGAGAAGAACAGAGTTCTTGATGGGGTGTGTTTCCAACAAGGGGAGCTAAAATACTAGCCAGATGTTACCTGCAGAAACTGGAGAAGGACAAAATTATCAATCGATCTTTGTACTACAGGTTATACCTGGGGGAAGCCACTCCCTGCCTGTATGGTCTCCCGAAAATACATAAGGAAGGAACACCTCTCAGACCTATCGTCAGCAGCATGAACTCAGTGACATATAACATAGCAAAACATCTGGCT
>NC_051443.1:1714497-1726807 GCF_001649575.2 Kryptolebias marmoratus
AAGCTATCCAGCTTACATCACATCTCAGCTTTAAAAGCTCAACTCCACACTCTCTATTTCTGAATTGAGAAAGCTCCTCGGATGAGAAGCGAAACGTCTTCAGCTACAGAATAGAAGTCCAGTTGTTTTTGTTTTTTAACTTTTTTTGAATTTACCATGGCCTGGATGACTGAGAATCTACACCAGCAGCAGAACTGTAGCTAAAAGAAGCAAAACAGTATAGTTAAAATGAGTTAAACAGATGGTAAAACTAGCAAAGCACATGCTAAAGCTAAAATGATCAAAACAGTAGATAAATTAGCCTATACATATTAGCAAAACTGTAGCTAAAAAGGCTATGAGAAGCAGAGCGGTGGCTAAAAGCTAAAAGTAGCATAAGAAGACAAAAACAGAGTAGGTCTGCCAACGTCAACTTCAGGGAGAACAATATTTTTTGAAGGTATTGAAGTGATTTCAATGTATTTCTAAGGGGAAATTTATTGTCATGTTACTATGTGAATGTGTCTAAACACAGTGTGTGCTCAGCAGACACACATTTCCATGCTAACACAGATGTTGCCTAGTTAAGAAAACAGTGGCAAACTAAATGAAAGGTGTCATGCAATAGTCTAGAAGTTTAATATAAGCATTACTTTATACCAGTGTGTCATTTCTGAGGCCTTGTGTTGAAGCCTGAAAACGACTGAAAAACGACTGAAACTCGTTTGGCTAGCCATTAGCCTAGCCTGGACAGAGACTCTGTGCTCACAGCAGATAAGGTACTACTCACTATTTGACACAACCTCCATTCAAAAATGACCAGACTATCTCTTTAAGGCCTAATTAAAACAAAGGCAGAATGTGCTTTTGATTAGAATATATATGACTGAGCAGGAAGGGGGAGTGTATGTGAGCTTCTGTCACTTTGATTTGTCACATGAGCGTGACTGTAATTGCTGTGTTTCAGTCATCATAGGTTAATTATCAGCCTTGACCTACAGGATTATATCCACACATACAGACCGGTCTCAGCACAAGGGTGGAGGGATTACTTTTACACAACACTAAAAGTTAAAGGAGACATTACACCAACAGGAAGCTGCCAGTTGTCGAACTGATCATCACTGTCTCATCTCTCCTCCCCCTCCCTTTTACCTCCCTCCCTCATTTAGTGACCCACTAATGTTCTGTTCATTTTCTCTTATGAAGAGATAATGGGCAAAAATCAAATCTCTTCATTTGCATGTAATACAATTAAGAGCATTTCAAACAATGACAAATGGAAGGAGCAGCGGGATGTCAGTCAGCCTCATCAGTGAGAGCATCGGAGAACCTCTTCGTTTTAACAAAAATTAATAAAACCTTCAAATGGAATTTTCTCGCCGCCATCTGGAATAACAATCACCAAGGCACTCCTAGACTCTGCTTGTCAAATAAAATTAAAATTCCCATGAATTAGAATTCATAACATGGATGTGAAAACGTGGACGTACCTCTTAAAACCCCCGGGATTGGATCTGTTTTTATCAATGGTGATGGCTTGTGAGGCCTAAACGGATTTTAGAGAGAAATTCCTTTCTTTTCCCAGTGGTTATTTTCAGGACAGACTTTAAAATTACACGCTTTTACACTACCATCCCATCATCTACAGCTCCTAATATCACCACAAGATTTCAAGAATCTGAAGAAATCAGTGTGTGTAAAAAAGGAGAAGGCTGAGAGTCAGTGTTGGAAGGGTCCAGGTTTGATTCTGTTATGAACATCATTATATGGGTGCAAATCACTGTCTGTGAACACTGTGCCATCCACAAGCTCCGGTTAAAGGTCTGCATGCAAAGAAGAAGTCATCCTGGACAACATGTCTTCTCTGGGCCAAAGGGAAAATATTCTGTGGTCAAACAAATCAAAATTAGAACCACGGACACCATGTCCTCTGTGCTACAGAGGAGAGGGACCATCTAGCCTGTTTTCTGCCTCTCTGATGATATGGGGGTGCATTAGTACCTGTGGCATGGGCAGCTTACACACAGCCTGGTTTATATTCATCAACATGAATCCACATCATTTCATTCTGACATTCTTTCTTTGAGTGTAAGTAGGAACACATAGGCCTTTACACAAATGCTTGTGTAAACACACATACACACCTAAATATAGCTACAAACACACACACACACACACACACACACACACACACACACACACAGTAAAATTAATGAGCTCTCATTCATAATCCGGGGTAGAGAGAGCCATATTCACCCTTGAATGGTTTATTGACTGATTTCATTTATTTGTGTGGAATAAGTAGGAGGTAAACATTGGCTCACTTCACATTTTCTGCGACACACTCGCTGCACAGCATTCTGGGAGAAATGATCCCTCCAGCAGCAGGGTCACTGATTGGCTACCTCGGCACTGTGTGACAAATTACCCAATGAAAAACAGGTTACCCATTTCCACAAACTAATTAACCTGGCTGATAGTGAAACAAATTATTACATTTATATAATATTATTTCACATCTGTCGCCAGACTACAAAAATCTTTATCCTGAGGCTTCAGATTGCTTCTTGTCTGTAATCCAGTCACATCCAGACTGACTGAACACTTTGCAGTAAGAATGTGGCTTCTGCTTAAAAATACAAAGAAACCAAGGCAGTGCCAATAGACGAGACTTAACAGTGTTAACTCTGTTTCAGCATTAATACTGCTGCTTTCATGGGGTTGGGGGGTTGCACTCTAACTTCTTTTGGATACTTTGTGCTATTTTAGGCATTCATATAACAAAATGTTCAATTCATTCTAGAGGCTTTTGTTTTTTGGTAACTTTTATACGTTTCAGAATATTTAACTTAATTCTGAAGCATTTTATGCAAAAAATACATTGAAATCTGTTTTATATCTTTCAAAAACATTGTTTTCTTTTCAATCTGCTTCAGTATAGTTACTCTGTTTTTGTCTTCTTATGCTACTTTTAGATAACCTTTTGCTACCTTCAGCTTCTAGCTACTGTTTTGCTATCTTTATCTTTTGCTACATTTAGTTTGAGATTTTGACCATTTCATTGAGGTCCATCCTGGAGGAAAATTCAATTCAATTCAATTCAAAAATACTTTATTAACCCCAAAGGGAAATTAAATGTTGTTGTAGCTCATAATCCTGGTTTTATTAAAGAGTTGATGGCTGTGGACAGGAAGAGGGTCTCTTGTAGTGGTCTGTCCCGATGTGTCCTCTGTCCTGGTGTCCTCAAAGAGTCCCACCAGGTGAGCCTCGCTGGCCTCCTGCAGAGCCATGACGGCCGAGCTGTGGAAGCTCAGGTTGGTCTTTATTCCTGGGCGATCTCCTGGATCAGCTTCTGGATGAGCAGCTCGGTGGACTTCTGCTAGTGGTGGATCTCCCTGAGAGCCACGGTACAGATCCTGTAACAGTGAGGTTTCTTCACTCTGCCAGCCGGGGCACTCCTGCGGGCGGCTTTAGAGGCGAGCTGCTTCCTGGGAGCTTTACCTCCGGTGGATTTACAAGCGGTCTGCTTGGTTCTGACCATGACTGGACTTCAGGGTTCTTCACTTTTAACACTTGTTGTCATGGTTACGCATCATAACAAAATGTCCTAAAGTAAAAAGGCTTCAGTAAAAATCCTTCCAGCAGCACAGCATCCAATATCAGAGGAAATAATGATCCAAAAAAGTGATTTACAGCCAGAAAAACGAGGAATAACATTTTCAAAAGCAATATCTCAGAATGAGGAACAGAGCTGCTCCAACATGCAGCCACCTTGAGCAGCGCAATCCTAGAAGCTAGAAGATGTCAGATGTTTAAGTGTTTGGCTTCTGTAAACCCTTTAGACAAGCTTCCAGGGCAGTATACAGTTCATGAGCTGGATGGGTGGGCTCCATCATTGGTTTCCTGCTCTGGTTCTGCATCTGCTGTAGGAAAGTTCCTCCAGTGAAGGGAGGCAGCTGTTTGTCAGTTTTTCAGCTGATCTAATCACTCTCTGCAGTGATGGACCTTGAGACCAATCAGCATCTGTCCTTTTCCAGATGATGATGCTGTTTATGGTGGTCCCTCACTGGGCTGACTGGTTGGTGAGCAGCATTCAGGAGGGAGTTTCCTGACTGTCTCATGACGTTTGCAGTGCTTCTCAACCTACTTGTGTAAGTCGCAGAGGTACGCAGTCCTATCCTTTGAGTTTTGAATGTTTGAAAAATTGGTGCTTTTCTCTCAAAAAAGTCAGAGTAGTCATGGGTGTCTACAACTTATCTTAAGAGTGCTAGAGCTGTATTTTGACACCTGCAGGGAGCTCTTCTCTGGCAGAAAATATCAGAGACAAATGTCCAGGTCTAAAAACAACACTGTTGATAAATAACAATGATTAAAAATTGGCAGAAATCTGCTTATATTTATTTCAAAAGTGTACTGTGGTAGATTATATCATGAAGGTGGTCACATTATGAGCTGAAGTGGGTTTGATGTGGGGAACGAAACAATGTACACTACCAACAGTACTGTTTTACAGGCCTTGCAACCAAAAATAAGCCAGGATGTTCAAAAATGTAGCCACAGGGCAGACACGTGGCTTGCTGGACATTTGGTAGCAAACACTTAAAAATTCAGTAAGACTGCACCAAAAAACTCACCTACAGGTTTTAGTTGCCATCTAGTCTTCAACATTTGCAGCCCAGTGAGAAACCACTCTGCATTTCAACATGCTTCGAGGGTCATTGGTTGCAAAATGACTACTATCAAAAGATAAGAGGCCAGAAGAAGAAGAACATGCAAACAAGTGTGCCTGAGACTGAGTCAGGTCAGTTCAATATTAGTCAGCTTTACTGAATGGTTTCTACTGGCATGACAGAGGATTTTGGTTCATAAGAGAACAATGATCAAAATGTGTTGGAGATTTAGGAGGTTAACAGCTTTATTATTGTTCGCTGCCTAAAGGGAATGGCAACAACAATGTTTTTGTGGTTATCTGTTAACAAATATGACATGAACTGCTGACTAAATTTTAATGAAGCTTGCTAAAACTAATCACTGACGTGCATCTACAACTTATCAACTTTTGGAGTCAACACAAGCAGCCACTGACCTTAAAGGCAAACAAAAATGCTCTAACTTGGTCCTTTTTACAGATATTGCCGTAAGTTAGGTGTAGTAGTCATACCTAACACTCTGAGCACTTCTACATGATATGTTGCTTACAAGGTCTGACCAAAACAGCTCCAACTTTGTCCCTTCTTGTCATAAAATGACTGTAGTTTAAAAACTGTATTCCATCAAGTACTGCTAGGTCTTTAGTTTATTCCTGTTCTGGCATTTTTTCATTTTATGCCACATTAACATTTAATTTAATGTTTTACAACAAACTCCAAACTGTTTGTAGCTTAAAAAAGGTCAAGAAAAACAATATTATTCTGCCTTACAGATGCTCTTAGAAGCTGAATAACAATTAAGTTAATTATTAATTATCCAAAGTACACTAACAGGAGAAAAATTTTAGAATTAGTAAAACAACCATGCCTTTAATTATTGTGTCATGAACTGATTTTTGTTGCTAAAGAGGCACTTTAATCCTTCGACTCTGATCCAGCAGCTGCTGTTTCATCTTGTTTAGGACTTCATGAGCAGGTCGGTCAGAATTTAGTTTTTTACTAAACCCTTTCCTCGTCAGGAACTGGTCCCTTTGGTGCTGACAGAGATTAAGGTTCCTCATCCAGGGATTAGTGAGAGAACTTTTATTTATGTAGCGATATTAGTTTTAGTTTTAGATTGACTACTTTTACTAGTTTTATTTTTATAGATAATATTTCTAAATCACTTTACAATAAGGATACCTTTATAAAGGATTTATTAAGGGTTTATAAATAGGTTATTCATGGGTTTCTAAAGACTTAATAAAGCACTAATAAAGATTTATAAAATCAGACTCATTATTTAACAAGCTCAAGTGTCATGCTTGTAAATGTATTTTTTTTTAGTTGCTCAGTTTATGTTTATTTTAGCTAAATAATCTTAATTAAAAAAACTTTGCGTGAATACTTGGATTGCTCACATGCAGCGAAGTTCCTGACAAATGTTGGAAATTTAACATCTAAATAAAGAGAAACAGTGAGAATTGGGAGTACAGATAAATATTAACTCACTAGTTTGCAATACAAAGTCAGTTTTATCTTTTTTATTTAATGCTCTGTAACTGTCTATTAATGTGTTATTATATGTTTACAGCTTATTTGTGTGAATACTGAGGCGGCATTCACAATATTGTTTTCCAGATTTTATTCCCACGTTTTTGCCCTCATTCAGGAGATGCTATGACTTTTGTTTTTACTTTTCAAAATATTTAACTTTATTTATAAATGCATTGAGATTTCTCTGGTAGCTTCAGAAACACAGTTCTCTGCTTCACCATACTTACTCAGTTTCTGCCTCTTTTAACTTTGAGCTAGCCTTCAGCTACTTTTAGCTTTTAGCTACCATTCTGCTACATTTAGGTTTTAGCTAGCCTAACTTTCAGCTAGTGTCCTGTTTCTTTTCCCTTCAACAATCCAGCTCTCAGCAGCCACACTTTATTTCTACTATAAATGCAGTTTCTCTGGTTCATAACTGTTATTAACTGTTAATTATAATGTATAAATGTGTCCCTACTGCAAAGTCTGTCCAGTATTTCTGTAACATTGTTATCCCAGGAGGAAGTCAGGCTGGAAGACAATTTTTGAAAAGCATCTTAGATCAAAATCTGACAAATAAAGATCATGCCTTTGTTGAAAAAAAAACCAACATTTTTTACTTATTAGGTTTAGAAAAACTTCCAAAAACAAACCATCATGTAGGCTGTAAGGAGTGTTTTAATGGTAATATTTAATATTTTTATTGAATGGCTGTATTTTATTTCTGAACTGGTCTAACTTTACTTTGACTAATGTTGCAACATTTTTCATTGGATTTTCTTTCCAGCATTTTCTGCCCATATGTTTGTGGGTCTAGGCTGTTAGCAAAATATCTCATGAATGTCTGGACAAATCTTAGTGAAACTTATAGAAAGTAATTACTGGATGTAAAACCGATTACCGGTTGGTCTCAACCCGCCACAGTCAGCTGAGCTTAGAAAACAGAAACAGCTGTAAGTCAAGATGTAGAGCTAAACCCTGGTGTGGTAGTAGATGAGGGTTTTCCTCAGCTCAGACTCTTCACACGTGTGAACTTTAGCAATAAACCCTGTTTGTCTGTTAGCAAAATATCACAAACTGTGGGATGAAACCTTCAGAAAACATCTAGAGCTGTTGAACTTTAGCTGATTGACTAGACCCAACACAAAAATGGCTCTACCTCAGTCTTTTTCACAGATATTTAGATCAAATTTGATGTGGTAGTAGCTGAGAGTCATTCACAACACATACTCCAAGAGCCAACAGATCATACATTATATTACCTGAGACTGCAGATTATTTTCAGAATTTGATCATAATTTCTCAGCCTGAAGTGAATTTAGCAGCAGGAGATGTGCATTCTTCCAAGAAATTCTAGGCCTTTAATGTATTTATGAACTCATTATAAAACTGTGCAAAAAGAGCATGTTTACAGATGGTTTTTGCTTTCTCTGAGTTAAATGCTCAGAAAATGGCATGTTGTTTTGGAGCAGGCTGTATGCACATTTCTCAGAAAAAATAAACTTTGTTAGAATTTTTTTATTGTTCACATGCTACCATTTTTAAATTTTAAAGTTCACATCTGACGCTTGTTTTTTTGGCATAAAAATGGCTGATCTCTGACAGCATGATGCTAATACAAAAACTGCATGCAGTATTTTTGTTCAGTTTTCAGCCATCTGGATTTTAGGCACAGGAGGAAAAAAGGACGGGAGGAGAGAGCTGCACCAAGAAAAGGAGGGTTGATCCAGGATGTGGCATAATTGAAAATGATTTTTATTTTCTCATTTACACTCAATTGATATAAACAAAATGGTTGAAACATTTAAGAAAGGCATATTTGATCATAAGCACAGACAGCGTTTTGGAAACAGAACTTATCACAAACTGACCAAATGGGAACAAGAGTGCTTCCTACACAAAACATCCTATAGAACAAATTAGATACGTTAGTTTCCATGTCTTACTTAATAGTATTTCCTTCTTTTTTTAAATATTATCATTATCTTTTACTTCTGACAGCACATGCAGTCAAGTTCTTTTCCAGGTTCCTGTCAGATCTGTTTCCTTTTCTCAAGTTCTCTTTTATTTGTATTTTTCTCGTTTTGGCACTTCCACGTGGAGCCCTTTGGCCCTTTGCAGGTGAGTGTTTGTGCAACAGGAGGGAAAAGGAAAACGAGTCTTTTAAACCCCATCATGTCACTGAAAGTCTCGCAGCAATAAATCTGTCTGTGTGAGGTGGCGGAAAACAAACAACAAATAAATAAATAAATAAATTTCAAATCAAAAAGCAATAAGTTAATAGAAATCGATAAATAAAGAGACAAAGGCTACATGCGACATAAGGGGGATCTGTAAACGGAAGCAGCCCCGCGCGGCCAGCAGCCTCCCTTCTCCCCGAATCCTGCTTGGCTTGGTTCCGGTTCGGCTCGGCTCGGGCTGCACGCATGACAACTAAATGTAGAAGACCACAGACGCTCGGCACTAAGTGAAGCTCATGGACACTGTGTGCTCCAGCGCTTTGCGGCGCAGAGACGCGATGCTCGTCCCTCTCCAGACGTCACTGTCCGGGGAGCTGCACAGCTGAGGCGAGCCGGTCACGTTGGTCGGGCCGGACAGGGAGGCGGGCACCATTCCGGGGAAAGTGGGCTGGTAGAGGTGCGACTGCAGCCCGGAGCCGTTCGACGACATGTTGGACAGAGCCATGGAGTTGGGCGGCGGGCCCGCGCCCAGGCTGCACTGGGACAGGGACTGCGCCATGGCCTGCTGGCGGCCCAGAGCCGGCGGCAGCTGCAGCTGCGACACGCCGGGCATCCCCGCCGTGGCCCAGCGGGTGTCGTTGGCGTGGAAGGAGCAGAGGCTGTCGCCCATGGCCGCAGCTGCGGCCGCGGCGGACGGGAACTGCGGCAGGCCGTGGTGCGTCGGCAGCAGGGTCCCCGGAGCGCGGAACACGTTGGTGGTCTTCTTGCGCTTCTTCCACTTGGCGCGTCGGTTCTGGAACCAGACCTGCGGAAGGAGACGGCAGGAGTCACGAGGAGGGTCATGACCTCAGATCATCACCAAGGCAACAATAAATCAGCTGAAGGAAGCACGGATTTATGTGTGTTTGTCCGGAGAAGAAAACACATTTTATTTACATTATTCTTATTAAAGTCTAAGCCTGGTCTTTAGATGTTAAATATGTGGGGGAAACTCTTCTTCTTCTTCTTCTTCTTCTTCTTCTTCTTCTTCTTCTTCTTCTTCTTCTTCTTCTTCTTCACCGTTTAAAGCACGGTGAATTTTAGAAAATGTTTTTTTTCATTAATTTTGTATGACCTTAAAATTTCATCTCCTGCCAAATTTGTATTTTATATGTAAAAAAAGTCTGATTGTTATCAAATAAATTATTTAATTTAGGAATAATAATAATATCTCTATTTATAAGCCTAGTTGTTAAACGTAAAATATGTGGAAAAATAAAACTCAAAACAATAAATTCCGCTTCTATTTTACTATAAAACACACTAAAAACAGTCATTTAGCACCCAAATGGTCCCATGCTATACTTTAAGATTGTTTTAATAACAAAACAGAAACGCCATACCTCTGCTACATTTTCTACCTTATTAGGCTAATTATTAAATTAGGAATAGCCGAATATTAAAACCTTTTTAGTTATAATCCTAGCCTGTAAAATATAAAATATATGAAAAAATTAACTACATTTAAAAAGGCGTTCTTCTGTTTTATTTATTAACACATTCATATCCCAAATACTACCTCAATAAAGCTTAAGAAATGCATTTATTAATCTTTTTTGGTGGTTTTCAAAATCCCACGTCCTCTGCAAAATATTTACTTTAGGCTAAATATTTGTGTAAAAAAATGGTTTTATTAAAATAAATTTACATTTCTTTGAAAGACTAAGAATGTAATGATATATAAATTTAGTAATTATAATTAAATCAAATTAAATAAATTCTTCCATTTTAACATTTAACCCTCTAAGAAAATCATTAATTTTTTTCCATTCCCAAATAGTCACGCTTTTGTAATTTTGGCCTTTTTTTTACATTAGAATAATTCCATCCATATTTACTGTTTGAAATGTAAACACTTCCTGACCAGAACAAAAAGGAGCCAGTTTTAGGAGGACCGTGTTGCTTGTTTCTAAATAAAAAGGAGCTCGTTTTGACCCGAAAATGAATTCGTCAGCTGGACAGCCTCCCTCACATTTGTCGGAGATCAATAGTTTGTGGGGATCCTGGGGGTCCTTGAGCTCGGGAGCGGCCGCCGATGATTAATGGTAAGTTTTGGGTGAGAAAGTGCGGCTCGGTAATAAGAATCTCACTCCGTTCCGTCCCGGAGAAGCCAGCCGTGAAAGCCCGGCCTGAGATGCATTACACTTCAAGGGGAAAGAAAACGCCATCTTTCATCGGCTCTGAGCAGAAGCCTTCCTCCTCTCAGCCTCATCATCATCACACGGGATCAGCATCATTTCACTCATCCTCATTTCATGCAAATGCTGCAGAATCAGAATCATTAGCGCGCTTTTATTTCACATGTGAGCAGCCAAAGAGCTTCTCTCTTATAATGATGCTTTCCCTCTGCAGAGTAAAAACCCTCTGAAGGCAGGATTGTGTTGAGAAGAAATCCAAGCGGACAGATTTGAGGTGAACTGCAGGAAGCCATTGAAGCTCTGAGCTCAGGAAATCCTGTCGATCAGAACCTAATAAAGCTGCTCTCAGACTCATCATGGCCACTCAGTGTCTTTTAATGCCGGATCTGATTTACGGGCTAATTACTGCAAAATAAAATGTAGCTTGATTTTATATAGGCAGCACCTCTGGTTTTATAAATTAAATCTGCATCCGAACAAGGGACAGAATAAACACATCAAGCGAGACGTGAAATGAATTCTGGGTGTTTGAGTCTCTCAATTATTAGTCTAAAACTATTTAGCTCAATTTTAACAATCAAAATAAGCAGGTTGTGTTGCATAAAATATGACATATTAAATCAACTAAATTCTGCGAGTTAAATGAAACTTAAGCACTTTGCTAAAATGTACCAAGCTGCGTCCCAGGTTGTAATTATTTTATTTGAATCCTTAACTAACTAGGAGCTTTTTTGCTTCTTATGTTTAAGGAGATATCGAGATTTTTTGAAGGTTATTGTTAAACATTTACTGTCTTATTAGGGGGAAAAAAGCTTCAAATAATCATTATTTTTAAATTTAATTTTAAATATTTATTTTGAAACCAATTAATATAATTAACTAAAGTAAGTATCTAAAATTTCATTTCTTACAGTGCAGATAAAATACTCTTTAAAAAAAATAATTATCACTAACTATTATTATTATTGTTATTATTATTATTATTATTATTGTTGTTGTTGTTGTTGTTGTTGTTGTTGTTGTTATTTAGATGGCAGTAAAGTAATTTATAGAAGGTAAGTACATTTTAATTATAGGGCGCCTTTCAAGATAAAATAAATCAACGTGTTTCACACTAAAATTATTTAAGATACAAAATAAATTAAAAACAAAAATAATAAAATCACATAAAACATAATAAAATGCCAGCATTAAAATATATAACTTCATTTTTACACCGATTATTAAACAAAAAATATTATTTTATCTAAACTTTTATTTTCCTAAATTCAGCGGAGAGGATAAAAATGCTGTTAAATATGGTTGGCAGTAAATAAACTCTGCAGGTTTAGTTTGATTGGATTTAAATAGTTGTTTAGATTCATTAGTTTGAAAGCTTGCAGCTCAGGAAGTTTGTTCTTCCTGTTTAATCAGATTTCTGGCTGAATTGACTTGGTGCTGAAATGCTGCGCGTGTTTGTCCCCCTCAGCTGACTTGTTGTGTCCAGGCGGAATCAACACATGATAAAGTCCTTCCCGGCCAGCCCACCTGCACCCTGGACTCCGTCAGGCCGATCCTCAGAGCCAGCTCCTCGCGCATGAAGATGTCTGGGTAGTGCGTCTTGGCGAAGCTCCTCTCCAGCTCGTTGAGTTGCGCCGGGGTGAAGCGGGTCCGGTGCCGCTTCTGTTTCTGGCTCTGCTGCGCTCCGGACTGGTTCTGGTTGTTGTTGCTGTTATTGGTCTGCTGCTGCTGCTTCTCCTGCTCCTTGCTGTTCACCTGCACCGGGTTGGATCCTGCGCCGCCGCCGCCTCCGCCGCCGCCGCCGCCG
>NC_051443.1:1726842-1748023 GCF_001649575.2 Kryptolebias marmoratus
CCGTCCGGACCCGGGCCCAGCTCCCCGGAGTGTCCCGGGTCAGGTCCGCCACCGCCCAGCCTGCACTTCAAAGCCTCCCTGTGGCCCAGAAGCTCCGCCGCGGCATCCTTCATCCCTGCAGGGCGGAAGCAGAGCAGGTGAGAGGCGCGTGATGACGCACAGAAATGTAAACATCACAGGAGAAAAGGTGCAAACAGAAACTGCTGCGTTATTATTATTATTATTATTATTATTATTATTATTATTATTATTATTATTATTATTATTATTATTATGAAGTAAAAACACAGTCAAATGCATGCATCAAACACGAACACAACATTTTAAAAAGCACTGTCTCTTTCAGGCATGCACATTGCAATCTGCTCCTTAAATCCTCCTCGTTCTGTTGGATCTGCACGGATCTCTTAGAAAATGCTTAAATCAAATTATGCTGTAATATAATAATAAGAATACTAATAATTACTTTTCCAATGAATTAAGCGAATTTAGCTCAATTCAGTCACATTAAGACAATCTAAGAAGCAAATTGACAATTCTCTGAGCAGAAATGTAAAATTAAAAGTTCCTCCAGCTTACAGTAGAGTTGGAGACCGGAGTTTGGTGATGATAACTCACCGAGGCGAGCATCCAGGAGGTCGGCATGAGATAGCATTGCGCACCGCTCCAGGGCGAAATGCTATTCTCTCCCCTCCAAAATAAATAAATAAATAAATAAAAATCTCTATGACTTTAACCTATTTAAGAAAAATATATGGCCTAAATGAAAGCAAATTCGGTTTGTGGTTAAAAGGGAGGTTGGTTGCATTATAATGTAGTTTACAGGGACGGGGAGGCGCTTAACGGCGGAATGAACCCATGAGCTCCAACAAACGAGGACCAATCAGAGCCGAAGCCCGAGGTATGTCAGCTGCACCCCCACCCCACCATCCGCTCACATCCCCACAAGTTCATTCCTCCTCATTCCTGTAATGGGCTTTGATTTCTCCTCAAATTTACAGCCAATAAAATAAGCTGATTTAATATCTGAGCGCAGGCTTCGAGCCGTTGGAGGAATGTTGGATCGCCACAACATTTGTTTAATTGCGCGCGCGCTCTCGCTTGTTATTAATTTATTTTTATTTTTTGGAATTTGGGGCCACTCGAACAGGCCCCCCTTCAGATGAAAAAGAACCACGTGGCCGTGTGGCAATAAAATAATAATTTTCTTTCGTTTCTACGACATTTTAGCTCGGATGATAACAACAAATATCTGTTGGAGACCAAAGGAACCTCAAAGTAAAAACAAACGAACAAAAAAAACCTAAACTTTCTAAAACCTAAATCTCAATTTGTGTGGAATCTATTATAAAAGGGAAATCTGACAAAATAAAACAAACACATTTGTTATAAACCTGTCCAGAATGAAAGTTTTATATTGTGAAATCTAGATTTTTGCTTAAAAAAAAGGGGGTCAGGGGGGCTTTGGTACATACAAAAATCATCTTCCATGAGCATACCCGTGATTTGATAAAGGCCAGTCTTTTTCCTGCTGCTGCTTCCTTCATATCTGCAAGAATGAGGCCAATTTATTTGCAAAAGACGAGAAAAGTTCTCCGAAACGTGTTTGTTGTTTTTTATCCCTGTCTGAACCACCATTAAACTCATTTATTCCAACAAATTTTAGGCTTGCATTCACACCCGTCCACACATATAAAGAATAACAGACATGCTTCAGACAGATGTCGGGACAGAGAGCAGATTTATTTATTATGAGCGCAGAAAAAGGTGCCACAAAGGAGGCGTCCGAGCGTGAAGCCGCGGCTCTTTGCCTCCTCTTGCTTCTGCTCAGCTTTTATTTGTCTGCAATCTGGTGGCTCCAGCGACAGACTGGGAGGAATGGAAGGATGGTGTGTTTGGGACGGGATTTCTCCTTTTTTTTCTTTTTGCGCTCTTTTTTCTGCCGAGGAAGGAAGAGAGGAAGCTGCGCGCTTGGAGACATTCCTCGTCCTGTCCTTTAATTAAAAGCGGACTTGATGGAGATTTGAGGAGGCTCAAAATCTGCTTTCTTCTTCTCTTTGCCAGGATGCAGGTTGATTTATTTCACACACTTTAATAATAGCTTTGGTGGGTTAGGCGCACTTTTCCTCCATCTGTGTTTATCCGGACGGCCCCGATGTCCCGATCATAATTTAGACCCCTCACGTCGGGGAGATGATGAAGTGCCAGCTTTCGTGTTTTTACAGCTGAACACACCTTCAGTGAATGACTCCTCTGGTTTGCAGCGGCTCATATTTAACCTGAACAACCACAGAAGAGGAGGATCAGAAGAAGAAATAACATTATTTTTTAATAATTTATAATAATAAATAATTTAGCAAACATGTGCGCAATAATGCTGTTTTATTGGCAGTTTTTATATGTAGGCCAGGGAATATTGGATAGATATTTGTTGCAAGATTCAGAAAGTACAAATAAAGCTACACAAATTTTATTAGTATTTTATCTGAATTTTTCAAAGTGAATTTGCAGAATGTTTTGGATTTGTTTGATGAATATTCAGGCTAATTATGGACCTAAATGTTGGCACGGCCTCCCTTTCTTCCCGCACACACACCGATTAAACACACCGACTGTTTTACGCGCTGTGGAGGTGAGTGACTTCTAATTCACAGGTCCCATGTGACGTCACACTTCCGGACACTCCCCCTTTCTCGTCGCCATTGCAATAGGCAAAAGCTTCGACCAGGCAGAGGCGTTTAGTTTATTTCAGTCAGTGGCTGTTTTATTGTTACTGTCAGGTCAAAGGGAGAACACCAAGCCAAGACGTCCACAATCTGCTCTGTTATTCTGCTAAATCAAACCAAAGTCCTGTTCAGGGATGTCAGAGTATAACTGTATGTATTCCTGGTTTCAGGATGTAGAACATCTCTACTGGAGATAACTCAGCTGTGCTATGTGCTACCCCAAAGATAACGATACGATTAAAGGATTTTGTCAGTGATATAATAAATAGCAGAACAATAAAAACTGTTATGGTTGAATGATAGTTACAAATAAAGAGCTAGCTCCAGTTTAGGTCTGATTCTAACCCATAAACATGCATGATATTGTTATTTATCCTGCCAGTCACCAGGACTTTCCTGTTCATGTGAAAAGTTTGGACAAATAATTAACAATGTCATACAAGATGGGGGCAAATTGTCAGTTCATCCAAGATTTCCTCTTTTTTTCCACCTCTTTCCCTGGCACATTGGTTCGGAGTGAGGAAACACCTGGATTTAATTTGCTGTTTGGGGCTTATTTATCAACATGGCGAAAATATCTCCTCTGGTCCAAACTTGTGGGAACAAATTATATTCCCCTTATAAAACACGTTTCACTTGGTCTCGTGTTTCGTTCCGCGCGTCCGTGTATGTGATTATCAGAGGCACGCTGGGTACCTGGCGGGGCTCGAACCCGCGACCTCAGGATCCCCACAGCAGCCGCGGCAGGCGGGCCTGCTCCGCCTTTCACTCAATTAGAGATTTCTGAGGAGAAAAACAATCGATCTTCCATCTGCACGAGCTCCCAGTTCAACAAATGAGATTGTGGCTTCGTGCAGCTGATTTGGTGACAGTCTGGGGGATCAGGAGGAATAAGGTACTGTGGTGAGGAGGAGGAGGAGAGGAGGAGAGGAGGAAGAGGAAGAGGAAGAGGAAGAGGAGAGGAGGAGAGGAGGAAGAGGAGGAGGAGGAGGAGGAGAGGAGCAGCTGCAGCGGCTGAAGTTGACATGGACGAAGTTTAGAGGCAGAAAATGGGACAGGCTCATATCTCTGAAACAGGAGATCTTCCATCCTTACTTTATTCATCTTATCAGCTGGAATAATTGTTTAATAACTTGATTCAATCCCAACACAAGGAGGCAATGCTTCCTTTTTCATCAGGACACAGATAGATACAGGCTTCATTTTCTACTTTTCAGCACTTAAATATTTTATTTGTATTAGATCCATGAAAGTGTCTGTAAATTTACTGTCATTTAACAGTTTGTTTTTATGTAAATTATCGGATGTGGGAAAGATTCTTTCCTCAACATTTCTTTCTTTTTTAATGCACATTGTGAGGACAAACTATGAGTATATAGATAGATAGATAGATAGATAGATAGATAGATAGATAGATAGATAGATAGATAGATAGATAGATAGATAGATAGATAAAACTTAAATGCTGTTAAGCTGTTAAGAATTATTACATGTAGAAATATTACTGGTTGTTACCTTTTTAGGTCTAAACAATTAGTGGTAAACAACTAAAGTTGTTAAATTTTTATCATTGACTTCAAACAGTGTTATTTCCTTATTTTACTTTACAAACTCTAAACTGGACATCTTGGTGACTATATGTTTATTTTTTTTGTCAAAGTTTTGACATGAAAATATCTGTAACCATAACGTCACTGAACATGTTTGTACAACAGCTGGTTTCATGTAAAATTATGAAACGTGAGGATTTTCCCTCACTTATTTTTATTTCCTACAATCTTTGTATTTGTTCATCTTATGAGGATAAACTATCGGAAGAGATATTAAACACTGCTTTTATTTTAACTTTTAGGTAATTACTGCAAGGTTGTGTGTGTGTTTTTTTTGCCATGGCAAAATACTTTTTGATCAAATTTTAATTTTTTCTTCTATCTGAACCTGCAAATCTCAATATTTTAGTTTGCTTGTTTGTTTTTAAACATGGGATCTAATGATTAATGCCAAGCAATCAAAGTCTTACATTACAAACAAAAAAGGATCAGTGATCACAACCCCGGGGGGATGTGATCCGATGTGGACATCATGAGTTTTGCTGTTTTAACAGTGAAGTTATTGTTTGTTTCAACAGATCTTTACTGTTAAAGCGATGTGCAGTGAGTTACTGTAAATTTATAAATATTCAGCCACAGTAAATGAAAATACAGTGATGCTGCCCACTTCTTCATTTAAAACATTTTATTTTAGCTTTCAGGTATGAACTGATAGCCTTGGATAATCCTGTGATATTTTTCATCCACTCGGTGTCGTACACACAGGAGAGTCAGATCAGCTCATCTCTCTGTTCATCTGCTGTTACATCCCTTACAACCCTTTACCATTATGTTGTCATTTTGCTCTTTTTATTGAAGCTTTTCAAACATTCACTAGTCTGGAAACTGATGTTTTTCCATACCTTGTTTTGGTTTTCCTCACTCAGATTCAATCCCATAGTTTGCAGCACTGTAGGACACCTTCACTTACACAGGCTAATAAGAAACTCTTTAACTGGTTTTAGTTATTTCTCTGATTGTTTCCCGTACAATCTCCATCCTGGGATATTCTGTGCGTTTAAATAAATGAACATCAGTTGGGAGAAACCCAGCGGAGCCATAATGTAGTTTTTGTGACGTAAGAACTAAAATGCAGAGCACAATAAACCCACAGGAATCAGGATTCAGAAGATCAGTACGATAAGTGGGTATTTTCAGTCCAGTTTTCTGCCGCTATATTACAACCATAAATGTATTTATTCAACTGAAACAAGCATCAGCCATAAACTGGATTCAGTAAGGCACCTTCTGGGGGGTATTTCCTCCTCAGGTTTTTGAATTCAGGACCTGTGTCCCCCCCTCCTCTCGGGTCCCCTCCGGTCACATCCACCCAGGTGGAGCGCCCCGCCGCCGCATCTCATGCCTCAATTAGCGCCGCTGCCCTCTGCTCGGACTCCATTAGGCCGTGATTTATCCGAAAGAAATATAATTATAGCTCCAAATAAAATAATCAGCATTGAAGAGCGATTTCCTTAACGAGATGAAGCGGGGTGGATGTCACGCAGTAGCAGCGCCTCATTAGAGCGCTAATGAGACTTTGGGGTGATCCCAATAATTATCAAAATCTGTAAAATAAGGATCAAGTCAAATGTAACCTTAATTTGTCTGGCAATTGAGTTCATTTATTAGTTTGACTATTCAGGAAGGACTCTCTCAGCCGGGATGTGAGGTGTCCCTATTTTAGGATGCAGCTGCAGCAGCAGCCAACATCTGGCTCCTGACTGACAGGCTCGCCCATGAGCTTCGGCCTTTACCGGAGGCACGGAGACACAGTCCGGTCCTCTGCTGTTCCTCAGGAACCAGCACAAGTACCTCCCATCACATTCCACATTCAGAGCAAGCTTCTTAAACTAGTGTCAAAAGGCAAACACAGCATGTCTGTTAGAAAAATATCTCACCAACCACTGGAGATTGTTGTTTCTTTAAAACTTGCAGAAAGAAATCACTAGAAAAACATCTACAACTGATTCACTTTTGGAGTCAGTCCAATTTTAGATGGCTGCCAAAGCTAATTAACTTTAAGCAACAAACCATGGCTAATGCTTAAATGAGTTTTACAGAAACTGGGCTACAATCGGATGTGGTAGTAGCTGAGAGTCATTCACAACACATCTCATAATACTGTAAGAGACTGCAGAGATTTTGTGTTTGTTTAAAACTGCTGGAACATAAAATGATCTTCGTGTAGAACTCTGGCTTGAAAGGCGGCGGGTGATATGCATTCCTTCAAGTTTGGATTGTGAGTGATGAGAAACACCAGTTTGCTTTATTTCCTGTCCTTTTTATTCACAAACAAAAAGAAACGAACAGTGGAAAAAGTGGGAATCTATGAAAGCATCGTGATCAAACAGACAACAATCAAGGCCAAGAAATCTTTGTTTTAGTGCAGAACAAATGTTTGAATTTAACAACAGGTGTGACAAACGCTCTCTTGGTTTCCTGTAATAAACTGAATGATTCATCGGAGGAGAGTGGCACGTTAGCAGGAAACTGTAGGCTTTGTACGGATTCGGTTGGCCTCGGTGGTTCCAAACCGGGCCTGACGAAAGGAATGGACATTTAGAGCAGGAGAACCCGACCAGCAGCAGAAATCATCCTTCAAGCTTCACTGAGTCCAATACGTTTTTAGCCTCCTTGTACTCCTCGGATTCAGCCAGCTCCTCTTCGCTTTCCTGGAAAAACACAAGCACAGGTTTGCTTTCACTGCCTCTCACTGCCTCTCACTGCCTCCCACTGCCTCTCACGCCTCATTGCTACCGCAGCCCTTGCTGTTGGGCCGTGGTTTACTTCCTGTGGTGGTCATCGCAGTGACAGCGCTGCTAATGAACTGTGATGAGCGAGCGCATGTCTGTCTTGAGGAGGAAAACAGGGAGGATGAATTATAGGAGAGGGGACATGTCTAATTCCAGGTTAGCTCCCTCTGTCTACCATTCAGCGCTCGTGTTGGTGCCTGGCTGCCTGGCTGCCTGGCTGCTGCTCTGCATTAATTGAAATGACCCTGAGACATGCATGCTTATGTTTGCTTCTCACCAGATCAACCTGAAGCCCCAGGGTTTTGGTAAAGCTCTGGGATCATATAGACAGAAACATAAATAGGTAATTAGTCCAGTGTGTGGTTCTCCTTCTTATTCAAACATTCACCCCAGTAACAGTCACAGTCCTTATGGGATGCTAACATAAAAAGACTCAATGATTTATAGATGCTCACTATAATCAAATAATCAGCATTCACACATCTCATGTTTTTTCATGTCTGTTGAAATCCAATTACTTCTGCTTACTTTGTGCTATTTTACACATTTATAGCAAAACATTCAACTCATCCAGAAGATGGCTGCTATAGCTCTTGGTTTTTGTAACCTTTAAACTTGAAATTATGGATCTTTATTTACAGATATTTTTCCTATGGAAATACACAGAAACTCTTTAATTCCTTCAGAAACATTCTTCTCTTTGACATCTGCTTCAGCACACCTGCACTATTTCTATCTTTTGCTTTAGCTAGCAGTATGCTACTGTTCTGACACTTTTAGCTTTTAGCTAGCCTCAGCTTCAGCATTCAGTTTACTTCTACAGCACCAAGTCACAATGGAAGGTCGAACAGGACGAACCCTCACCTCCTCAGCCTCTGTCACCAGTCTTTTATTTCCGTTAAAGAAAATAAAAACCCAGATAAAAATCACAAGTGAATGAATAATCACCTGGAGGCTAAAACCAGAAACATGTTTACGTTACTTACGTTGATGGATGGAAAAAGCCTAAAAGACCACGACTAAATCTGTCATCCTGAACTGATTTTCGACACCCTGGCACAGGACCTTATTTTTGTTTATTTACATTTTGTGTCTTTAATTGTACGTGGTAGCAGGTAACAATTAGGGATGGGCATGTTGAGAAATAAACACACTCTTCAGTTTTATTAGTAATTACTTGACATCCACTAAGGTTGTCCTTCAAACAGCTCACATTTAGCTGCAACTTAGTGTAAAAGCAATCATCTGGAACCTGGATACCAGTTTAAATTAAAATGTATTTGTTTAATAGTTATGATTATTAGGCTGTAATTAAATGAGTGATATTACAAATCTAACATTTGAAAAAGAGTTTCCTTTCCTCCGAACTTTCTGTTATATTGTACATGCTGCAGTTTATTTCAAACCTCTCATCTCTTTTCAGTCACCAGGAGGATTTTAAGCCTTGATGCAGAGTAAAAGCTCTGGATCTTAGAGCTGTTCGGGAGAAAATACAGAAGAGATTTTTTCATTGTACAGAGGGCTCATTTTGTCTCTGCTGGGTCAGTGGATCAGTCAGTCACCACCTGAGATTATGGTATTTATTTAACTGTGGTTTGATTGTTCTTTTACATTTCGGTGTAACTCACTAGAAACTGAAGGAGGTCTGCGTGTGCTATAGCCAGACGGCGGCGACAGTCTGGGATCATCATCCTGGACTCCTGCAACACCTCCATCTGAAACCACAGAGAGATCCCATTAGTGCCAGCACCATCTGCGCTAACACTGCTGCTATTACCTGACTCCATTACCTGCCGTTTCAAAAATGCACTCGTCTTTGGGTTTTTCTCCCGTTTGGAACATTGATCTTAACAGCTAGAAACAGGAATATTCATTTGCTGGATTTGGCTGCAGCTTTGTTCCTGGCAGTAACATGCAGGGTGTCCCACATACACTCAGCTGTGGCTAACATCTCCCAAACAAGTCAGCGCTATGAGAAATGTTATTGAATTATCGATCGGGTCGGGAGTTGGGCAGCAGGGGACCTCCTCGATCTGCCTGCACACCTGGATGAAAGAAGAAACCCTGAGCTGAGGGCGAGTGATCAGACGTAAACAGGTTTTACTCTGCCTGTAGCGAAACCGTGTTACAGCCACGGCTAATGTGGAATTCCCCCCAGGTGGCCCCCTAAAGGGCAGAAAAGAGTTGGTTAACGTCGTCAGACACACTTGGTTCTGACAGATGCTTCCTCGCTGAAAGTCAAAACATGGATACAGTGACACGGATGTGCACACAAAACATCTTTCACCCTGGCGTGAGTAAGTGAACACAGCAGACCACTAGTCAAAGTGTTCGCTGTCTAGATGTGTCAAGTTGAGCAGACAAGCCGAGAGGAAAGTCACGGTGCCCTCCCAGTGCAGTGGAATGATCCCATCAGGAGAGGATAAAAATGACACTTACAGAGTATTGATTCCATTAAAACATAAACCTCTAAGCCAACCTGCCTCGGATCCTCTCATCTTCACCCATAATCCACCTGGCCTCCTAAATCTACCTATTTAACACTGACAGCCTGCTGGAACACCGCTCTGTGAATGAACAAACAAACCAAAACACAAACAGAATCTTTGATTCGCTCAAGTTTCAATTTGGACTCGTGAACCACATACACAACAGATTTATGACACCTACTGGGGTTTAATGTTCTTAAAGATGAACAGAAAAAATGTGTGCATGTTGTCCACAGGGTTTGGATTTATTGGAAGCCTGAGAAAAGTTTGCTTTTTTCTTACAATCTCATCATTTGTTAGGGCTCCTTCCCAATTAATGATGACCCCAGCAAAAAATCAGCCATTATATCATTATATCTTTCATAAGTGAAGGCTGCATGTCTAAAGACATACAGTTTAAAGATGGCAGCTCTTTGTGCTGCATTTAAAATGTTTATCCTTTATGACATCGCTGGGTGTTGTTCTTCATTTTATATAACTGTGGGCACCAGCAGACAGACTGCATGCTGCATAGCAGAAATCTGGAACTTTGTGTTGTTAGAGGTGTTTACATATTGCTTTTCTTGCAATGACTATAATGTTAAACCATCCATTCTACAGCTTACCCACAGTCAAGTCGTGAAAACAACAGGTTTAAGAGGAAGACCCAGACATTCCTCCCCTAAGCGACACTCTCCAGCTCCTCCTGGGGGATCTCAAGTCGTTCGCAGGCTAGAGAGGATGTAGAATACCACCAGCAGGTTCTGGGTCTGCCTCGAGGTCTGCCCCCAGTGGGACAGGCCCAGAAAACCTCCAGAAAGAGGCACTTAGAAGGCATCCTAATCAGATCCTCAAACCACCTCAGCTGACTGCTTATGATGTGAAGGAACCTGTGTCTGTAAGGCTGAGCCTGGAGCCCACAGAGGAAGCTCATTTCAGCCACTTGGATCCGGGATCTTGTTCTTTCGGTCATGAGCCATTAGTGATGCTTGGAATGTAGACCAACCTGTAAACCAAGAGCTTGGATATTTCGACTCGACTCTTTCTTCACCATGGCAGATTGAAGTAATGCTCTCACTGCAAATGAGGCCCCAGTCCATCAGTCCAGCTACTGCTTCATCCAACCATCCACCTGAGGCAGAGATATACTCCAAACCCAGAGGAAGCACTTCACCTTTTTCCGACTGAGAACCTCGGCCTCAGGCTTAAAGGAGCGGACTCTCGTGCCAGATTTACACTCTGCTGAAACCACACTGACAGTCACAGTTTGATGACACCAACAGAACCACATCATCTGCAAAAAGCAGAGACGAGACCCTGAGGTTCCCTTCACAACTGCCCCCTGAGATCCTGTCCACGAACACCACAAACAGGATCAGAGACAAGGGACAGCCCTGGACGGGTCCAACCCACCCTGACAATGAGCTGGACTTATACAGGGACCAGATAGCTCGTAGTAGTGACCCTGGTACCACAAACAGCAAGCCTTAGAACATCAAAGTAAGAACATCTGTGTATTTAACAGCAGGGTCTCTGCTTGTATCGTGTCATGACTCCCCCTCACCAGGTCAAATAACTGTAGACTATTTAAATATAAGTATTTATCTAGTGTTTATGTTAAACAAAATATAATTTCCAACCATTTTTGTAAATAGTAAAAACAAAGTAAATTTTAATACAGCTCAGTCCTAATAGAGATGTTTCTCTTGTGCAGTTTATAGTGAAGAGACTGACAGATGGTAAAGATTTATTTCTTCTGTGGCAGGAAGAGACATCAGGCAGACTGATTCAGAAACATCTGGTACATCTGCAGCGCTTCGAAGAAGATCAAAGATATTTTGGTACAACCCGTACTTTTGTTTAGAATACAGTGTACATTTTATTTTTTTCACTCTGTCATTATGTGGTACTGTGTGGAGAATTTTGAGAGAAAAACATTATTTAATCCATTTTGGAATAAGGTGAATACTTTCAGATGCACTGTAAGTAAAAATAATAAAGTATACGGCACAGTTCAAAATGTCAGCACAAACAGCTAACTGCTTTACTTTGTCTGTCGTTTCCACACAGCGACAAAACTAATGCAACTAAATTCTTGCTTTCTTATACTTTTAGTTAAGAAAAACAAACTAAACTAAATGCAGTATTAAAGTAATCATTCCAGGCCATGAACATGCATAATAAATGTCACACCAAAACATCCAACATTTCATTTAAAATAAAAACAAAAAACAATTGAAATTGTTAATCTTAGTGAGCAGAAACTAATAAATGTGATTTTTTTAAATGACCTTTGATTTTCCTTTTACAGATAAAGTGCTAACTGTGAACATCCTAATCTTACCCAGCTACCAGAGAGCTAACCTTTTTCCTGACAGCCTAACATCAGCAGCTCAGCAGGCATCTATCAGACTGATTAATAGTTGCTGTAGAGCAGAAAACAAAACTTCAGAGAAGTTGTGAATACCTGTTTCTTGATGACATAGTCGTCTCCTCCCTCTGCTTTCAGACGCTCAATCTTCTCTTCCTGCTGCTTTGCCTCAGTTTTGTATGCAACCTCCTCCTTGGCCAGCCTAAAGAGCGACAGGAAGAGGGAAAAAGTCGGTGACAACTGCAGAGCCTCACAGAGCCGAGCTGTGATGGTCACTTTTTACAGACAAGCCCATCAATCTTTCTACGCTCCATACGACTCCGCTGACTGAAGGGACACGGTGAGGTCATCTCCCACAGGATGGGATAACAGTCACCAAACACAACAAGTCCTGCCTTACATTCAGCCCAACGTTTCAACAAACTGCAGACAGGTTACAGAGAGGCATAATCAGAAGTTTCTGTTCCTATCTATTTGTTTAGCTCAATCCACTCCTGACATCAATATTTCTCTCTAAGTTAGTCTCCTGTCTCATGCAAAACTGACAAAATACTGTTCCTAAAACCAGCTCCCTCACTTATCGGTAAACAGATGTGATTCTTGTGAGTAGTGAACAAGCCATTTTACACTGATTGTGATCAGAGCAGCTGCTCTCAGTCTTTGTAGTGTCTGACCTACTGTCTGTGGTTTAACGTCAGCAGGATCACAGTCATAATACAGTAGGTGTTGTGACGTAACAAGCCAACATGTCTGTGCTACACAAGCATTTTAAATGACCAAAAACAGCATCAGTTTACCTTCCCTCTACCAGTGTGCTGGGTCAGCTGGAGTGACAGAAACTCCTCATTCTTCCTTTATGATTGTTTAAGTGGGGGGGGGGGATACAGAACAGGGACTGAATTTATCACTGCAGACGACCAACCCTTCACCATGGAGGAGAAATCAGGTTTTTGTTGCCTTTTGGAGCTCTTGGAGCCACAGTCCTGCCCTCCCAACACAGGGCTTCCAGAGATGGATAAAAAAAACAACTTTACTTTCACCTATCATCCCCTGCTGTCCAAGGTGGAGCCATGTTCTGCCCGTATCTGACAAATCATCTCATGAACTGCTGGGTCAATTACATAACTGGCTGTCCCTCAGTGAATTTTACAGAGCCTGAGTTCAAATTTGGAGTGGTAGTAGCTGAAGGTCATTCACAGCCTGTACTCCAAGCACCATCAGATCCTGGGAGATTGTGTAAAGGGTTATGTTCAAACTCCATCATTTCTCTACACAAGATGAGTTTTTTTTAATTTTAGTACGACTTCTCTTTGCTTACTGAAACTTATTTTAGTTTGCTTGGCTGAGGTTACTTTATATTTTAGTTTAGCCTGTGTTTTTTGTTTGGAACGTTTTAACTCTTAGTTAGCCTTCCGATACATTTAGTTTAGTATATCCTAGCTTCTATCTTCCTCAGTTTGGCTTTAGTATAAATTAGTATGACTTGTGTTCCTGGCTTAGTTTTTCATCCGTTTAAGTCAAGTCACATTTATTTATATAGCACTTTTCAGCAACAAGGCGGTTCAAAGTGCTTTACAACAGGTGAACACAAAAATACAGAATCATCATGAAAACATCTAAAACATGAGCCAAGATAATCATAATAAAATCAAGAAACTATCTAAAACATTAGACACTAAATAAGACAGAAAAGCTAAGATACACAGAACTAAACTAAAATAAACTAAGACTTAAATACATTTTAATAATAGGCCAACTAAAAATGTCAGTTTAAAGAACATTTTGTTTTTATGTTGTAAAGCACTTTGTTGCTGAAAAGTGCTAAATTTGACTTGACTTAAAAGGTGACAAACAATATGCATTCCTTCACAGAATACTAGATCTTTAATTTAAACCAAATTTATTCCTACTTGATGACAGACTAAGACAAAACTTATCTAAAATAGTTCATATCATGACATGATTATAGGAAGTGAAGCTAAAACAGATTCAATTAAGCATTGTTTATTATTTTATATGTTTGTCTATTATTCAACATGTACACTTGTTTATCCATTATTACCCAGTTCTTTTATCCTTTATTGCCTCTCTCTCACACACACACAGAGAAACACACACGTTCACACTCCCCCACACTACTACTTCTTTTTACAGATTAATTGATCATCAATTCAGTCCCTAATTTGGACCAAGTCAGGTGGTAAATGGGCCACTTTTCATTGATTGGTAGTGAAAATGGGCTTGAGTACATTGACAAATTTTGATTATTTATCAATTACAAGCCAAATGGAACTAAATCTATTAAACAGATTCAGACCCTGATTGGCATAATAGAGTTTGAAAATACAGCTATTGATAATGATTTCCATCTAATTGTCTTTTTCCGGCTGTGGCCGCTCGTTGAAATGACAACACAAATTTCATTTTTCATAAAATCAGCTGTGTGTAAGTGAGTAATCCTTCATTAGTCAGTCACATTAGCGGAGACCCTTCCCTCCGTTTTGTGCCGCTCCTTGCCTAGCCAAGGAAGCCAACAGCACTCTGTCATATTTTACATCAATTACCGCTCATTGTAATACGGTTCCATCAAGAAGCTTTTAAACAGGCACCATATGCAATACCGCCTCCTGTCCTCCACTCTCGGGCTTGACGCCGAATGAGTGATGTCGCCTGTTTAGAGTCGAAGGAAGGTGGCAAAAAGATGGAAAAGATGGAGGAAGGGAGGCTGGAATAATTTAAATAAAACTGAAGGACAGTCTAATAACAAAATGTCCATTCCTCCCCTTCCCGTCCCGATGTTAATTTCTTATTTCTCCCAGACTTGGAGAGCTGTGTGAATGAGGGGTGGGGTCATGGCTGGTTTTAAATAGACCTGCCACCTCGGGCTTAATGGAAAAGGCAGCTCTGTGGAAAATAGAAAAAAAGGGAATTAGAGGCAGCCGACACACACACACTCGGCCGCCTTCTCTGGCACTGTATTTTTGAGCCGCGATGTAGTCTGCGCCGGGACCGGAATGACAAAAGCAAATTACTGTTGTCATTTTATTAAGGGCATCCGCCTCGCTAGGGCAGAGAGGCATCGACTGGAATGTGCGAAAGCCACTGGAAATAGGCCCGGCTTAAAAGAGCAGGCAGGCTTCTTCTAAACCTGAACGGCTGAGGAAGAAGAAGAAGAAGAAGAAGAAGAAGAAGAAGAAAAAGAACAGCCACAAGAGCAATGACACTCAGTGCGTTTAAACCTAACAGCTTGATTAAAGGTTCATGTCACAGTGGCACTTTTGGTGCCAAGGGACCACGATGTAATATCTCCTGTCTTATGTTCAAAGAGTTTACTCAACCTCCAACCTCAGGACAGTAGGAAGGAGTGGCATCACCGCTGTATGACCGTGTTGTCGTTTTTCTTTGACTGCCTACTCCTGGACACGCTGCGGCATCACCCTCAACACCAGGAGCCTGCAACCTTTCCAATCAAGAGACATTTCTGATGTCCAGACACACATGACCTACTTCAAATGTAGAATTGGGATTAAAAAAAATAATAATTAAAGAACACATTATTAAATTTGATATAAATACCACAAATAAAAAGAAGTTTGTTATATTCTTAAGTTAAAGAACTAAAATACAATTTTGGACAAAACATAAATACATTTTGAGTACCCGCTTTGATCAATTTAACCACTGACTCGTGGAGGCCAAGAGCACTTTGAAATAATACAGCATACATTTGCATACTGGTAAAAGATTTCAACAAGAAAAAATAGGACAGTTTGTTGTATAGTTAATTGGGACTTTATTGACTGATATCTTCATTTCCTTTCACTTTTCTGAAGTTTTTATGAAAGACAAGCCTTTAATATTCATTGTTCTCAGAATGACTCATATTTTTGCAGAATGCCTGATCCCAATAACTCGTAACAACAATCATAATAATAATAATAATATTTTCAAAACTACACTTCGTTTTTCCCTCAGCTCCCTGATGTAAATGTTTTAAAATGTTTAATTTTCTAGTAGCTTTCAGAGAAACAGGTGTAAAGTGGTGAACTGGTTAAAACAAACCTTTTGGGTAAACTGACTGGTATGTTTGTTAATCTTTTTTACATTTAACAGAAAGCTGGACACATGAACAGCTACAATCAGCTTTTCCTTGTGTGGTTTGAAATCTAACTGGTCATTTTCAGGTGGCAGGTGAAACCCAGCCTTGGCGGTTGAACGGGCTGCAGCCAGTTGGTGAACAGTTCTCCTTGCATGAGGCGCACAGTCCTGTTGTTTGGGTTCAACAATCTGTGCGACAACTTTTCACTCAGAGTTATTTTGACTTCTCCACAGGAGCTCTCCTCCAACAGAAAACATCTCAGTTTAAAAACCATACCGATCATGATTCATAATTATTGAAAAAACTACGCAAATCTGCATAATGCTCTCAGACCATCAAACATACTTCTGAAGCTAATCTATGACCTGAGGACTCCTCATGGTAATATTTTCTGCTCAGCTGTGGTCAAATGTTGAGCTATGACTTTATTTAGGGCAGGCCTCGTCTCGTGTCAGAAGGATGCTCTTTTTCTAATATTACATCACTACATATGAAATGTAGAAACTACATAATTATAAATTCCTTTAGTTTTCCCCACACAAGAATAAATACATTTGACTGTTTTTTCATTAGGTTTTACTCTCTGAAGCAAAATGTTGCAACTTACAGAAGAATAAAGTTATCAGCATCTCTCAATATCTGTACAAATAGTGAGGAGGAAAAATTGGGATTCATTGTGAGGCTGTTGAATTTGTCTGCAGGTCTAATACCAGGCCTAAAAGTAACAATAAATGCAGATATTTTGGGTGGTCAGAATAAATCCCTTGTTGATTTTTTGTAGCAAATATCCATTCTAAAAAATATTTTAAATCTAATATTAACCCCTTTTGTGATTTCAAGTCTGAGGCACCAATTATTGGTTTTTCCAGCAAACGTTTTTAGCTTTAACTCCAGAGAAAGGTCCTCATGCCAGTCTAATTGTACGACGGCGAGCTTTCTGATGAATTATCTAAAAAGCCACATTCAAGGGAAAACAAAGTAGAAGCAGAGCAGAAGCAAAGTGCCCCTGAAGGAAAGCAGGGAACAGGAGAAATTAAGCAGACACGCTGTTACTGAAGACTACAACTGATGCCTTTTACAGTAAAAGCCTTGGGAACTGCCTATAGGAACGTTGGTCTAGATAGGATTTAAATCAGGTTTGGTTTTACACTAGAATATAACAGAAAGACTTTATGGTCATTGTACATAGTGCAACAAAATCTCAGATGTTTCTCTTTTCTCTGTTCTTTTGGTATAGAAATGCCAGCTTGTAACAGTGAGACATTTGATAGATATACTATAGTTGTTGCACTTTATGCAAAGCCCACATCTGCTGTAATTATTATTTTCTTTCTTTCTTTTCGGCACACCAACATTTAAGTAGCAAAGCCACCTGTCCACTCCCAACCCATTCATCCTCTACATGTTCAGAATCCGTAATAAACGATGCGCGGTGGCACGGTGGCACTGTAGCTAACTGGGTCAGGCAATGATCGAGCAAATTCATTCATTCATTTCTCAACTCAGAAGAAACAAAACATTTTATAACCTACATAAAAAAATCTGCGAGCGGGAGCTGGTACTTTGGACTGCTTTGCTCATGTGTTATCTGCGAAGGAATAATCTGAACATTTCCAGCCAATCAGAGCGATTCCTCAGCTTCAGGCCGGTGTGAGAACAGGAAGTTAAACACAGGACTTTCTATTGCTGCCTATTTAAGAACTGTATTAATTTAGACTGATTCTGATGATCACTCTTTGACAATAAATTGGTAACCAGCAGACCGATTTTAAAAATTCATAATGTCATAATGACAGACATTCTTGTAAATTGTAAAACTTTAACACAACCAAATGTACTTTATCTGGACATGGAAACCAAAACACTTTCTTGACATCCAGTCAAATTTTAAAACAAGTCATTTGCAAAACATGCTTTCCCTTTTCCTTTTTTCAGCACGTCCTGTGTTTTAAGGAGGGGCAGGACTCAGATTCACAGCGATTCAGAATATGAAGCTTTCTGACAAGTGATGTGTTATTGTGAGATGGTGCATTTTAAGGGGAGGCATGCTGTTTTCATAAAACAGTGACTGAAAACACAAGTTTAAAGACATAACAGAATACAGCTTAAACAGCTCAGGAGGGGACAAACTAGGGCTGGGCGATATGGATGAAAACTCTATCACGATATAAGAGTTTCATATCGATCGATATCGATAATTATTGATTTATTTTGTTTTACAGATCAACTGTGCTAACCGGTAGCAGGTCCTTTGCTAAATGATAAGCTACTGCGTCCGTTATCGTTTTATAACGTGTAGCTGTTTTGTCGTATGGCACTGCTGCTGAGTACGTCTCGATGGTTGTCTGTTCCCGCTCGGGTGTTGTTCCACTGCTGGATGTCGATGCCTGTGGCTGTTTGACGCTGCTGTACTCCAACGGATGAGAGCGGCTGAGGTCATAAAATAAATTTGTCGTATTGCCAGTCTTGCTAGCAACGACAACCTTGCAAAGTTTGCAGACAACATTTGACTGACTCTTGTCGGAATTGAAATATCTGAAATACTGCCAAACTGGTGACGTGACTTTTCCTCGCTTATCAACAATTTTCTCACGAGAGGTTTCAATCATTTTTTCCTTCCCTTCACGCTGTTATTTTTTTCAAATATCAGGTGAAACGATGGCGAAAAAGGAAAAAACTACTGCGCATGTCTCCAAACGTTTTTTGTCTGGGCCGTGATTAGTTGAAAAGCGGCTGCTTTTCCTCTGCCTACAATCCCCAGAATGCCTTACAGTTTCGGCTCAGAAATCAGTGAAAGTTTCTAACGTTCTGTTGACACTGTTTTCTATCGCTATCGAACATGTGTATCGTGATAGATATCGTTATCGAATTATCGCCCAGCCCTAGGAGAAACTTGTGTTTTCTGATGAACGCTGCCACCCATCCTGCTTCATGATTTAGATCAGCGCTCCCCAACCTTTGTAGCTCCATGGACCGGTTCATTATCAGACAGTATTTTAAAGGTGTGGCGGACAAATATAACAAAATAAAACGATACGACCGGAATGAAAACAGGGGTATTTTTTTAACACATAATAAACGTAAATCCAACGTGTCCTCGCAGCTTTGTTAGTTGCATCCTGGTATTGCGTTATCATCATGAATAACAGCCTCTCCTCCCTCTAATGTTCTCTGGTCAATATGGTGATGTTTAAACATGTCCTTTAAAATAAGATCCACCACAAATATAAAGTGCCCAAAGAATACAACTCACCATAACCCTGAATCAGTGTTTTGACACGCATCAAGAGTGAGTCATAGATGGATGTAGTGGAGAGAATCCGGTCAGTTTTTCAAAACAAATGTCATTCAGACTCCGAAAAAAAAAAAGGAAATACTGTAAGTATTTTTTTTCTGTGCGGCCCGGTACCAAATGACCCACTGACCGGTATCAGTCCGTGACCCGGGGTTGGGGACCTCTGATTTCGATTACGACAAGCCATGAAACTGAAAAATATCCTAGATGTAACTTTATGCATCAATGTAGCAAAAAAACGGGGACGATTCGTTCAAGTGTAACCACGAATAGATTAAAATACATTTAACAAACCTGAAATAAACTGTGGTGCAACTCCATTTCACTTTCATTTCATGTTTGACTATTTTATCCTGAATGACTGTGGTGTAATTATTACTACATCCCAACAAATCCTTAACCCACCTGTAATAAAGCAAACTACAAAAGTGATCATTCTACAAAATCCAGCCTTGTAAATTGAAGTAAGCCTGAGGAGACAGATCCCTGTCCTGGATGGGAGTGACAATGCAGAGCACGCGCTACATGCAGGCATGTCGATATTAGCACTCTGCTAGCTCACCGCGAACACGTTCTCCCTGGCACCTTAGAACCGGTAAAAGCTGTACATCTCCGAGATTACATTATGATCCCAGTGGCTTTGTATTGGCACAGTATAACCACCAACAATTAATAAAAACAAGGGACAAAACTGCCCACATTAGCTGCTGAGCTTAGGCCGCGCTCCAACACCGGTGTATAGTTGGCGGGGCATGGGACCGACGTTCTTCTACGTCCGGCTAAGTCTCTTATCAAGGCGCCGTGCCCGAGCGATCAAGCTAGTTAGCTTACTAGCATTAGCCTAAGACTTGCTACTGTAAACAGCTTTTGAGCAAAGTGGATCTTCTTGAAGTGGAACGAATCCTTACCTCTTAACGATACCAGTTTTAATTTTTATTTGCCGTATTGTTTGATCAGCCATGGTCGTATTCAGGAGCTCACTGGGGGCAGAGATAACTGAGTATGCAGCCGGACTTCAGGGCTGACAAGCTGCTCACAGATGAATCGATCAGGGGAGTGGATCATTATTGAGTTTTCAGGTCTGAGTGGCAGGTCCTGCATCGTTTACACAGGGCTGAGAGGCCTGGACCCAGTGGCGTCACTAGGCCTGTTTTAAGGGGGCTTCAGCCCCCCTAAAATGTTTTCAAGCCCCCCTAAATAAATTTGGTGTCAAAAATTTTTTTTTTATTTTTTTTTTACAAAAATTAAATATAATGTGGCCAGAATATGAGTTTAAATAAATAACCATATATTATTTCATTATTAACTCAAATATATGATCATAAATCTGTCAGTTTTCTTTTTCTTTACAGTGTAGGGTAGAGATCCTCTTTGGTGCGTCGTTATCAAATCCATTCCACTTGTACATATAGAGTACTCCCTCACCACATGAAATCCAGTCCATGTTTTCCCTACAAACTTCGTTATCCAATCCATTCCATTTGTTCATATAACATACTCCTACACTACATGGATTCCAGTCCACGTTTCCTCTGCAACCGTGATACCAGAGTGTTAGCAAGTTTACAAGCAGAGCCAGCTAAGAGCAGCATGAACATTCAGTGAGAAGACCAGGAGAATGTTCAGAAAAAAATGGACATACAAAAGTTTTTCAATAAAGTAAGTATTAATCATCACTGCTTTTGTAAAATATATAAAGAGTAGGTGCATCATGGACTGATATTGCTGCTGTCGAGCTGCATGGTCACCATCTTGGAAAAGTCGCTGGCTCCACTCTGTGTAATCTGTTTGGCAGGCACAATGAAGTATCAGTGTGTTTAATTAATCATAACTCGCTGAATACTGAACTGTTTTTCCCACACTTTTTTGCTGGAAACCTT
>NC_051443.1:1748314-1753879 GCF_001649575.2 Kryptolebias marmoratus
ATCAGTGTTGTGGAATAACTGAGAGATTTTATATAATATATAAAGTCACAGTTAGACTTCATAACTGGGTATACACCAGCACCAAACATTATAGTGTACATTAGCTGGCATTTAATACAGTATAGTAATATTCAATTCACAAAATAAAAAAAATTAAAAAAATGTTCATTTTTCTTGTTAAAACTGTAAACATATTTCCTGTTTGTTGATGTTATGAATAAAAATATAATTGGTTGCCTAAAACATTTACACAGTAAGGTATCTGTTAAATGTGTCCAAAAATGTGGAAAAGCAACTCAGGTTTTGTTAGCTGTTTGAGAAATTTTGTTCTCGCCCACTACGTTTGCTCACATCCTGCGCATCTCTTGGGGGCTAAGCCCCCCTTGTCCTTAAAACCTAGTGACGCCCCTGCCTGGACCAAAGATCACATCTGCAATATTCGGTTTGGACCACGGGGCTACTTTTATGTAGGTGTGTAAATAAGGAACATGTTAAAAGAAGATATAAGATATAAAAAACAAGAAAGTAAGTTAATCAGACTTTCAGGTTATGGGTTTACTTTGGAGTACCAGTAGAGATGTTACCAAAATTTTCAAAAAACAGGTTTACCAAATAAATTTTGATTGAACAAGCATTAAAATTACTTTCAAATGTTACCAAGATTATGTATCTGGGTTTAAACAACTGGGACTTTACAACATTTTAAAATTCTAAATGTTGGGACAATTAACATCTTGAATTTCCCATAAGATACCTTACCAGCCAGAACTCATTTGTGCTACAGCCAGTAATGGATGACAAAGAAAGCACTTAAAAAGTGAAAATAATATATTTAATACAGCCAAATCTAAAATCCAACATTGCATATTTCAAATATGTAATCTGATATCATTTATTAATTTTAGCACATAAAGAATAGACCATCTCCTCCAGTTTGACCTGAGATAGTCTGTTTGAGGTTGTTTTGTGTAATATTGACAGGTACCAAAACTAGACTAAACCAGCACAGAGCTAACTTTGTTTACCCTGAGAAGAACAACCCAAGGATGTGTAGAGCCGCTGGGTTTCCTCTGAGACCTCCAACTCAGGCCATTTGGAGGAAAATCACTCTGATGTCTAATGATGATAAGATTAGAGCTGGAGAGTCAATAAAATGAGTTGTAATTTTGAGCGTACAGTATGTGCAGAGTAAAAGGGAGAATCCACTGTAATCAGCTCCTTTAGGAAAACTGTTAGGCTGAGATGCTTCCACATTTGTTTCAGAGTAGCATGATTTTTTTTATTGTTGTCAAAAGGTGCCTCATTGTAAAAGTAGGAAAAACTTGCTTTGAGAGGTCTAGCAGTGATTTACAGAAACCACAGAGGATGTAAACATCTGAAAGATTTTTCACTTTTATTTGGCTTATCGTGTTTAGCCTGCATAAAGAGTAAAACTTCACATTTAGAAATATTTGGTGCTTTGTCTATGTTAAAGGTTATAAGGCAAAAAAAGAAAAACCTTATTTACGCTGCATATCACCTAAATTAAACAATTGACATACCTTCTAAAACTGCAGGTTCCACAGAGAAGCACATTCAATATCATTTGAATCTTTGTGCATCTGATATTGATTTGTGTGATCACTGAGAAATGAATCAATTTCATAGTATTTTACAGGCAGTTTGTGTCAAAAAACAATATTACAATCCAGACTTATGTCTGCTGATAATAATAATACATTTTTGCACCTAAACAACCCAAACAAACAGATGTACAAACAGTCTCAAATCCTTTTAAACATCTGCAATGCTCATGATGCAAAGTTGGAAATAAAAAGAAACATAACTTTATTAACAAGGTCGAAATTTACACCTGTTTTTATGTTAAAATCTCAACAGTCTTTTTACAACTTTGATTCTCATATTATTTGTTTTCAAAGATTTCAAGGCATAAAACTGTTCAAAGAGCTTTGGCAACATTTGAAAAATAATCCATTGTGGTGGTTTAAAAGGAGTTTTATTAGTGCATGAAATGGTAAAGAACTTGAAATTATACACACATTAAAAGATGCTTATATTCTGATCATTCCTTCCAAAACCTACCATTTACTGAAACATAAACTGTATAGATGATTTATGAACATCTGGTATTCCGCCTGAAATTCTGGCTCTGGTTTCAGTGTGACAAAAGCACATTATATGCTGAGTGGATTTGTGTGGTTTTGGATGTTATAAATCATATTCAAATTAGAAAAAAAATCATTTTACACATCAGTTAGAGCACAGATGTCAAACTCCATTCCTCGGGGGCCGTTCTCCTGCATGGTTTAGATGTGTTCCTGCTTTAAATGGATGACTTGTTGCCGTGCTCCTGGAAAACCTGATGATTTGGTGAGGAGGTGATTAAACCATTTCAATCAGCTGTGTTGGAGCAGAAACACCTAAAACGTTCAGGACATCCCTGAGTTAGACCTTGTCATATAAGCAACATTGCAGGAAAAAAAGTTTGTTCAAGTTATTTGACTTTCCAGAAAACGAATGTGGAATACAGTTTCACTTAAATTGATGCTGTTTTTATCTTATTTTATTAAATAAAACACATTGTGAATACATATTTGACATTACTAGTTGTAAATTGCCTTTCCCACAAAAGATCCTGTAACAGTGTCAGAGCTGAAATGAAACCAGGCTGTGTAGCTCCAGTTCAGTGGGACAGAAGCAGGTAAAAGAAACAAGTGAGAGTGTGAAGGGTTGGTTGTCTCGATGGACCTGTGACCTGTCCAGGGTGTCTCCTGCCTCTTGAACAGGGACTGCTGGAGACAGGCACCAGCTCCCAGAAAAAGAGAAACAGGCAAAGAAAATGGATGGATGGATAGTAATTAAATTGTGAGGTTTTTTATTTAATTTAGGAGCTCATTTGAGAAAAAAATTGCCTCTTGTCTTCTGTGTATCGTACTGGAAAGCTGGTAAAAAAGTAACTTTTGCTCAAAGTAAAATTTAATGACTTACTTTTACTTGAATTGATTTTTACCCAAGTACCGTTTCTTGTATTTAAGTAAAATTGGTACCAGATCTTCACCCAGCAGTGGTGGGCTGTCAGGGCTGGACCGTCCAGCAGGCCCATTCTGAGTTTGACATTTTCCCGACCTTTGATTGGCTGGTCAGAGAACAGAGCAGTCAGAGGTAACAAAAGACTTTAGCAGGAACCTGCACAAACTAAACTGTACTGTCATGGAGGAGGAGTTAGTTTTCCAACCCATAAAGGCAGACGTAGGAGAAGAAACTAATTTGGTTGCAGATATTCTTGCAATAACCTTTTCAGGATGGACTTTTTCAGAAAAGCTGGACCTCTTGAGGAAAGCACGGCCAACCCTTTATCTGCCACTTTCTGTACCCATGGCTGGCAGCCTCAGAGAAGCTCTGCAGCTCGGGTTGCTGGGAATGGCTGTTATTTGGAGCTGATCAGCGTGGTGTTCAGAGCCACACCGGGTTTGCAGCGAGACACCAAAGCACAGCTGGACACATAGAAGCAATGGTGCTTCTGACAACCTTTGGGGAGGTCTGAGGGGATCTACAGCTCAGGGAACAGGTAGACTCAGCTTTCTGCATTAGCCTCCATGTCAGTAAAAAAGCACCAGTGTTGTGCTGTACGACACTCATTTCATTTTTCTTAAGGAATGAAAGGACACATTTTGTCCTCAAATTGTCAATGCATTTTATTTTATTTTCTCTTTTTTCCAAACTATGGTAAATCCTAGCTAATCCAGCCCTGCTTTTTAAGGTTACAGCTAAAACTGGTTTAGGACTCATATCTTGTGGACCTGGGGTCGACTGCAGTTGTGCTGTTTATTAGATTAATGCATTGAAGTTTCTGCTACAAATAATGTATGTATGTTTGTTGCTATCAGTGCTGAGTCAGCTGTTTGTGATTTTCCCACCTGACAGGGCCATCCCCTAAAAACATCCTCTTTTCTCTGCTGGTGGGTTAGAGTATTTCAAATCTGCATTGGTCATAAAACGTAAAAGTACCCAGAATCCCATTTATCATCTAGTTATATACTTTATATTTTAGCGATAGTTGTGGCATAATTTTGAACTTTGACTCCAACAGAACCTGCCGGATTTTCCAGAGGAAGCAAAAAGATTTTTTTTTGTGTTGTCAACTACCTATATTGTAAAAATCAACCAGTTTGATTGGTCAGCACATACTTTGGTTTTTCACCAGCAAAAATGTGGAAATGAAAATGACAATACAATGACTGTAATTTCACTGTTGTAAGAAAGGCTATTTTGGGGGTTAATAAAAGTTTATTACTTTTTTTTAACAAAACATTTGATTAATATAATTGTAACCACTGTAAAAGTCAATACATTATGGAAATTCATCAAAGAACATTTGCTGAAGGTTTCATGGCAATCTCTAAAAATACATACAGTATAAATTATGATGATGTTTGTGATGAATGACAATTTTTTAGATTGTTCAGTGGAAATTTATCCCAAAATATTGACTTTTAAACTGCTGTCATTTCCTTATTTTTAACCCAGATACATAATCATGGTAACATTTGAAAGTTCTTTTAATGCTCTTTCAATCCAAGTCATTTCTTTTAACATAAAGCTTTTAGTTAAAAATTATATTAACACACCTAATGTTGTGTTGAAGTAAAAGGAGACCTAATTGTTGATTGAATTGTTTTTAATTTGTTTCTAATAGTTAGACTAAAATATTAAAGACTAATACTTCTGTATTAAATACATCTGTGATATGACGCCCTGTAATACTGAATTTTGTGTAATAATGATGGTTTCTATAACTCTGGCATCAGAACTAAGGTATTAGGAGGTGAATTTATTCAGGTAGAAGGTCCAGCTGTAAAATGCATGCTCCAACACTGGTACTAGCTAAGTACCCAGTGAGTACTACCAGGTAAGTACCAAGTAAGTACCAGGTATGTACTGTTTTTGCGTGACTGATATCAGTTAGCTGTGGTGGCCATCTTGAATCGGATTGGCTTTAAAACACAACTGTTCCTTTAGTGATTACTTCCTGAAACTGTCATTAAAATTTGTCCAGTGGTTCATGAGATATTTTGCTAACAGAAAAATAGCGTTGACCCCAACAGGTAATGTTTAGCAAAGATCAGTGTGTTGTGAATAACTCTCAGCTACTATCACAGCAAATGTTAGCTCGATATGTGTAAAACTGACTGAATTGTGGACAGTTTTGTGTGTTTTTTTTTTCAACTGGGCTGGCTTCAAAGGTTCATCAGGTGTAACTGTACATCCAATAATTATTTCCTGAAATCTTCATTAAAAAGTCGCCCAGTTGTTCGTAAGACATTTTGCTAACAGTGTCTTCAGTGGGAACTATCTTTACTTGCGGATTGTTCCAAACAGGAAAGTGTTTCAGTCTCGTGCAGGTGTCCGGTGTCTCACACACCTCCGTGCTGTCCTCAGAGTAGCAGCAGTAGCTGTAGCAGCAGCAACAGCTGTAGCAACAGCAGTAGCAGCAGCAGCTGTAGCAGTAGCAGCAGCAGCAGCAGTAGCAGCAGCAGCAGCACCTGTAGCAGCAGCAGCAGCAGC
>NC_051443.1:1766195-1775336 GCF_001649575.2 Kryptolebias marmoratus
GCTGTAGCAGCAGCTGTAGCAGCAGCTGTAGCAGCAGCAGTAGCAGCTGTAGCAGCAGCAGCTGTAGCAGCAGCAGCAGCTGCAGCAGCAGTAGCAGCTGTAGCAGCAGCAGTAGCAGCTGTAGCAGCAGCAGTAGTGATTGGATCTGAGTGGAGGGAAAACCCAGGGCTCTCTCCCCTCAGCTCCGTGGCCGTTGATTATTGGTATTTTCCGAGTTTTCCAAACTAATAAGTGGCACTATCAAGCATTTGGAAGCGGCTCGAGGCTCCAGACGGCCTGCTGGACTTAATTGATATTGAGCGAGGCGCCGGTGGGCGCACGCGGTGCGCTGCTGGGTAATTTAGGGTTTAATCAGCGTTTGTAATGAGAGCCGCTGATTAACGCGGGCTGGAAATAAAAGAGAGCTACAAGGAACGTCTGTCAGAGTCCAGCCATCATCCAACACTAATTGTAATAATTAGGCAGAACTGGATGACTTTGGACTTTCCTCCATGTGCACTATATGTTGCACGTGCACACGCCTGTCTCCATGTTTAAAGCTATCTGCAGTTCAGCTCGTTCTGGCTAAAGGAGAATAGTGTTTTTGCCTGTGTATGTGTGTGTGTGTGTGTGTGTGTGTAATTGTATCGTTAGCAAAATATCCCATGAACCCCTGGACAGGTTTTCTAGAAATGAGCAGAGACTCAACTCAGTGTGTTATCAGAATATCCCCTGAACCGCTGAATGAAACTTTCAGAAAGTAAGCATCGGTTTGCCATTCACAACTGATTACATTTTGGACTGAATGCCATTAAAGATGGCCGCCACAGCCAACTTTAGAAAACACAAAACTGGGTGTAACTTTTTTTGTTTGTTTTTTTTAAATGGTAACCCAAAATTTGATATGATAGTAGCTGAGCATTGTCTCCAACACATATTTTGAGCACAACACATTGGATGATATTCTTTGCTTATAAGCTGCATAGTAACTGTTTGTCTGTTAACAAAATATCTCATAAACCACTGGATGGATTTTAATGACATTTTCAGAATATAATTATTAGCTAGATATCTACAACTGATTAAGTTTTGGGTTCAACCAAAATCACGATGGCCGCCACAGCTAATCGACATTAGCATACACAAAAATGTCTATACCTCAGTAAACTTTACAGGCATTGAGCTAAAATTTGGCGTCATTCACAACTAATATGTGAGATATTGCAAGAGATTGCACATAATGTCATTTTCAAGGTTTGACTCAAAGCGGCTACAACTCCCTCATTTCTCAACGTAAGAGGAGGAATGGTAGGCCTTTAATTTCTCCATCAGAAGTTGCTCGTGTGAGAGGCTGAATCGAAAAGATTTGATTATCAAACAAAACAGCTCATTTCTAACTGGGGTTGTTGTGGTGGGGCGGACAGGGTGGGGGGCACATCTTGGATGGACCGTGCAGTGGAGAAGGCCAAGATGTATTCCTCTAGACATGCCTCGGCCACTGCTGGAATAGCAAATGTGAAATTAGTGAGAAATGTGCGCATGAACGCTGTTGGTCAATTAGCGAGAGGCGAGAGGAAAAGGAGACAGGAGGCGAGAAAATCAGCTGGTGCTCTCATAGTGCAGGTCTGCCTGGAGAGAGCGCACACACACACACACACGCCTGTCTGTCCTCCCTCGCAGAAGCTTTATGTGATTTCCTTTGAATTATAATAAAGTTGGAAAATAACCTCTCTGACTGACGACAACCAAAGTCTGCAGATTAACAACCTTTAAAAAGGACACTTTGCTCAAACATATTTCCCTGTTTTTCCTATCACTTTATTGGCCAGTTTTTTGATGTGTCTGTTTCTCTGCCCAAGCACAAAGAAGGTAAATAGAATACAGGGTTTTGTTTGATAAAATTTAAATTTCTGCAAAGGCAGTATTTCAAACACAATTTTTATTGTTGTAACAAACAGCCTGGTTGTTCAGTTGATAAGAGGAAAAAGTAGTGGTCTTAAAAATCAGCAAGGTCCACCTAAAACAATTGTCTGTAACAAAGGTCCAGAATATTTACATTTATATTCTCTTTTAGTGTCAGCCATGCTAGTTTCAGAGCTGCATTTCTCTGTGAGCGGACAGAGAACAGGAGGGAAATCACAAGCCAGATGTGGAAACGACTGGAAATGCTTGAAAAGCTGCACCATCTGAAATGAATTACTGGAAATGCTACAAAAAAAATAAATAAAAAAGAATGACCATAAATGCTAGAAAATGTGTGCCACTTAAATGAATGAGTGTAAATGTAGGAAACATTGTGCTGTATGCACTTGTCTGCCATTTGGGCATCCCTAGGATACACAATTTTTTATTGCTGTTGTGTAAAGAGACTTTGTTGCAAGTTTGTCAAGATTTACATTTTTTTTATTCCATGCATATATAACTACTACACACAGTGAAATGTATCCTGAACCACTCTTACTTTGTACAGGCTGTGCAAACATTAAAAAATAAACAGACAATTTGAAAAGGGGTAATAGTAAGTTCAAATCAAAACTAAATACAAAATGCAAAAAAAATATTTTAATGTTTTATATTAGGCGATGTGAAAAATTGACCATAAAAAAAAATAAATCAGAAAATCCAAAATCACATTTATTGATTTAAATAAGTAGCATTGTGCAGACCAAGGTTTTGAATTTCAGTAATGTTTTTTTAATCAGTAAAATGTCCTACATTACGCAGTGTTCGGATCTTCGGAGTTTTATTTATTTAATTTGATCCAAAATAAAATTTTCCAGAATAAAAACAGTGCAACTGTTGTTTCGCACAACTTCCAGAATAATTTGCAGACCCTGTCTCTGGTAAGGATTTGTTTTTAAGAAAAAAAAAAATTGAAATCTTCAAAACTTACTAATACAAATAATAAAATAAAGAATAAGTGAGACATTTTTCATATTTACGCACACCCACATAAAATGAATAGAAAAAGGGAAGAGAAGAGAGATAAAGAAGAAAACCTGAAGGGGAATTAAATCCTGTCTGTTTGCAGCTGTACACGATGTACGTCAGTGTTCACAGACAGGTTTTTCTTTGACTCCAGACTTTAAATCTTTAAAATCAGCGACCAGATTTATTGCTGTTGGTAAACTGATCCAAATCTGAGGAGCTCTTAAAGAAAGGAAAATTATCCAAATGATGTTTTGTACCTTGCTGGTTTACACTTTGATTCTTTGTTTGTTTTTTGTTTTTTTTTTATTCATGAACAGAAACAGAGGTTTTTGAGACAAAATTTTAAAATACTCATTGCAAAGTCATGAAGACTAGTAAAAAAAAATCAGAATGTAAGAAACTAAACTAAAATCCCAATATTTCTCTTATATAGATTAAAATTAAAATTTCTAACCATTCATTTTTTATATATATAAAAACAACCAAAGTGATTGAAAATAGGCCACTAATGGTAGCGCCTGTGGAGGAGCCATTTATGATGGAGAAATCTGACAGTTCTGATGTTTCAGCACGTATTTACACTCAGATATGTGGAGTAAAGTTTGCAGAGATAAAACTGTAAAATTACCGGTGTAGCAGAAATATTATAAAATCCACATCTTCATGGTGCTTCACCGCTCTGCTTGATCCCCAACATTTATTCTTGACAGACGTCTTATTCGATCTTTCTCTTTTCTTTTAGGTTTAGCAGCAGATTCACTCTCATCTTCCCACCCTGATGTCTTTTCTGAGATTGTACGATTCTACCAAATTTGTGGAAGAAGATGTAAGAAAGAAGGGTGAAACCTATTAACATGATGTTTGTACTGTTTGAAGCTCACGTTAAAGATTGAATTCATCGATGAAGAATATTTACATTACTTGATTTATTGTTTATCACATCTCAACAGCTGAAGGCTAAATCTGTTCCTGACAGGGAGTTTTCAATCGTGACAAGTGATCAGTAAAAGTGTCAGGATTCCAGTGTTTCTGTATTCTACACAATAATTCAGTTTTAGGTCCCTCCTGAGCTGCAGACTCTCTGATCAGCTCTCTCATTGCAGCTGATAACGTACCTTCCTTCTTCAGGCTGAGCAGCTCCAGGATTCTTTGTGGGTTCGTTAAACGTTGCACGAGTTCCCTTCTGGCCTCTGCAATCCTCATCTGCTCTCCACAGCAGAACCTCCTGTTCCTGTAAGAAGGAGGTCAAGACAGCCCAGCCACTTGCTCCAGCCTGTTAGCTCCAACAATGCTCACCTGCAAAGAAAATACTCACCTGTTCACCACAGTCCTGCCTGCTTCAACAATGCTCACCTGCAAAGAAAATACTCACCTGTTCACCACAGTCCTGCCTGCTTCAACAATGCTCACCTGCAAAAGAAAACCCTTATCTGTCCACTGCTCACTAGTATCCTGCCCAGCCTCCTGCAAACCTGAGACAAAGAAACACAAATACTCTTTGGAAACATTTCCCTTTCCTACCAAAATAAATGCATTAAACTTTGATCCTGTCTTTTTAGTTTCTGCACAAAAGCTCTGGGTTGAAAATTGATAGCAGTCATGACAAAAAAGGGACTGAATTTGCCTTTTAAGATTTTATTACAAAATTAAAATTAAATCAACAAAAAACTATAAAATCAACACAACAAATATAAAATTAACACAGAAAATTTGGAAATAACATTCAAAGCGTCAGGTATTTTAAACCCAGAGTACCGAGTTGAAAATGGCTACAGGAAACAGAAACAGATATCAGAAATAACAGTTTCATTTTTTTAAAAAAGAGAAAGGAAACCAGGTGAGTAGGTCTCTGCAGAAGGTAACAGGATATCAGTTTCCAGGTAAGCAATTGAAGATATTTTACCTCTAATGTGAAAATGGTTCTTGTTCTTATTTGATCTGTATCTTGTCAGGGATTCGAAGGAGAACCTTCAGAAAGGTCAGTATTCCACGGTTTGTGGATTGTCCGGAGTTTGAGATGGTAAGCTCTGTTTCTCAGATGACTTCTTGTTTTCTCAGAAGGAATGTTTGACAGAAGCGAACACTGAGGAGTCTTTCTTTGTGGATTTTCATGAGAAATGGAGGATTCTGCACGAGATCACAGGTAACTTCCCAACCGTTATTGTGACATTCAGTGATCCAGTGATGAATGGAGGTTCAACTCAGCAATAAATACGATGTGAAGCAATCAGCCATGATTGTAGACAGCTGCACTCCATGCTGTCAGGGATAGCACCACCCAGGAACCACCCTCTCAAGCTCATCCTGCAAATGAAGGTGTTAGGATCTGAGTTTTTGAATTATGTTTTGTCTTCATGTTTCAGTTAGTTTATTGTTTGTGTTATTTGTCTCTTCCCTGTGCCTCAGCCAACATTCACTTCTCCTCAGTTACTCTTTCTCTTCCCCATTCTCACCCATCTACACCTGCCTCTAGCTCCTTCATCATCTCACCTGTGCTCACTTCCACTAATCACCCTCTGCCTTTAATACCCGGTCACATTCTCTNCCCCCCAAGACTGTTGCCTCTCCGAGGACGGCGCCCGGGCCGCCCCCCAAGACTGTTGCCTCTCCGAGGACGGCGCCCGGGCCGCCCCCCAAGACTGTTGCCTCTCCGAGGACGGCGCCCGGGCCGCCCCCCAAGACTGTTGCCTCTCCGAGGACGGCGCCCGGGCCGCCCCCCAAGACTGTTGCCTCTCCGAGGACGGCGCCCGGGCCGCCCCCCAAGACTGTTGCCTCTCCGAGGACGGCGCCCGGGCCGCCCCCCAAGACTGTTGCCTCTCCGAGGACGGCGCCCGGGCCGCCCCCCAAGACTGTTGCCTCTCCGAGGACGGCGCCCGGGCCGCCCCCCAAGACTGTTGCCTCTCCGAGGACGGCGCCCGGGCCGCCCCCCAAGACTGTTGCCTCTCCGAGGACGGCGCCCGGGCCGCCCCCCAAGACTGTTGCCTCTCCGAGGACGGCGCCCGGGCCGCCCCCCAAGACTGTTGCCTCTCCGAGGACGGCGCCCGGGCCGCCCCCCAAGACTGTTGCCTCTCCGAGGACGGCGCCCGGGCCGCCCCCCAAGACTGTTGCCTCTCCGAGGACGGCGCCCGGGCCGCCCCCCAAGACTGTTGCCTCTCCGAGGACGGCGCCCGGGCCGCCCCCCAAGACTGTTGCCTCTCCGAGGACGGCGCCCGGGCCGCCCCCCAAGACTGTTGCCTCTCCGAGGACGGCGCCCGGGCCGCCCCCCAAGACTGTTGCCTCTCCGAGGACGGCGCCCGGGCCGCCCCCCAAGACTGTTGCCTCTCCGAGGACGGCGCCCGGGCCGCCCCCCAAGACTGTTGCCTCTCCGAGGACGGCGCCCGGGCCGCCCCCCAAGACTGTTGCCTCTCCGAGGACGGCGCCCGGGCCGCCCCCCAAGACTGTTGCCTCTCCGAGGACGGCGCCCGGGCCGCCCCCCAAGACTGTTGCCTCTCCGAGGACGGCGCCCGGGCCGCCCCCCAAGACTGTTGCCTCTCCGAGGACGGCGCCCGGGCCGCCCCCCAAGACTGTTGCCTCTCCGAGGACGGCGCCCGGGCCGCCCCCCAAGACTGTTGCCTCTCCGAGGACGGCGCCCGGGCCGCCCCCCAAGACTGTTGCCTCTCCGAGGACGGCGCCCGGGCCGCCCCCCAAGACTGTTGCCTCTCCGAGGACGGCGCCCGGGCCGCCCCCCAAGACTGTTGCCTCTCCGAGGACGGCGCCCGGGCCGCCCCCCAAGACTGTTGCCTCTCCGAGGACGGCGCCCGGGCCGCCCCCCAAGACTGTTGCCTCTCCGAGGACGGCGCCCGGGCCGCCCCCCAAGACTGTTGCCTCTCCGAGGACGGCGCCCGGGCCGCCCCCCAAGACTGTTGCCTCTCCGAGGACGGCGCCCGGGCCGCCCCCCAAGACTGTTGCCTCTCCGAGGACGGCGCCCGGGCCGCCCCCCAAGACTGTTGCCTCTCCGAGGACGGCGCCCGGGCCGCCCCCCAAGACTGTTGCCTCTCCGAGGACGGCGCCCGGGCCGCCCCCCAAGACTGTTGCCTCTCCGAGGACGGCGCCCGGGCCGCCCCCCAAGACTGTTGCCTCTCCGAGGATGGCGCCCCCCTGAACTTTTTGAGTTTTTGTCTGTTTCCCCAGTCTTGCTGGTCGGGTTTTTGTTAGTACTTTTTGCTTGTTTTTTGTTCTTGCCCGCCGTCCTGTATTTTTGGTGTTCCCCCTCCACCCTCCCAAACTAGGTTTTTTTTTGTTTAGGGACGTCAAGGGCCGTCCCTTGAGAGGGGGGTAATGTTAGGATCTGAGTTTTTGAATTATGTTTTGTCTTCATGTTTCAGTTAGTTTATTGTTTGTGTTATTTAGTTGTCTCTTCCCTGTGCCTCAGACACCATTCACTTCTCCTCAGTTACTCTCTCTCTTCCCCATTCTCACCCATCTACACCTGCCTCTAGCTCCTTAATCATCTCACCTGTGCCCACTTCCACTAATCACCCTCTGCCTTTAATACCCGGTCACATTCTCTACCTCTCTGCTGGTTCATTGTCGGACTCTTGTCTCCCTGATGTGCTGTTCTGTTTGCTCGTGCCTTCTCATCTCCCAGTGGTTCATCTTTCGTCTCAGGTCTGTTCAGGTTTAGTTTAGTTAGTTAATGTTTTTGTATTTTAAGTTTTGCTGCCACGTCAGCCTTTGTTTTGGGTTTGCCTTTTATTTCTAAATGAATTTTTGTTTCAACATGAGTCTGCGCTCAGGGTTTGCCTCCTTCACCCCAGTCCATGACAGAAGGGAGTAAATGAAGAATAGGAATCCTGACACTTCGCTGGATGTGTCTTTAATTTATTCAGTACTAACAAACACATGATACAGATCTAAATAGTTATAGTACTAAATTTAAAATGATAAATATAAAAATGAAATTTGAAGGTGATGCAAATAGGGTGAGATGTGCATTTTTATATTTAAATGTCTTTATTGTTTCAGGTAAAAAATGACTGCCCCAATTTATTTGATTTAAAATCTATAGCAATACATATACCATCACCTAATGTTATGATAGATCTTTTTTTATCAACTTATTGTCTTATGAACAGTACAAATCTAAATTCTCTTTTGTTTTTTTATAGTGTATATAGACCTCACTGATCTGAGATCATACAACTCATTTTTGAAGAATAAAAGTAGATAATTTATGGTTTATTTTGACTAACAAAATTACAGATGAAACTTGGGATATTTATCACAGGTTCTCATGTGTCAAAGTTTATAAGGACATTTATTTTGAAATTATTGCAAATGTTTTATATTGACTTGAAAAAAATGACCTGAGTTTTTATTAATGAAAAGAGGACATTGGCCCAAAAGTACAGCTGAAAATTGAACAATATTATAAAATTGTTGTCTAAAAAAAATAAAGATCAAGTTATAGTATATTCTCATTCTTTGCATGAGATGTAACAGCATCCTCAGCATGACCCTTTTCCTTATTACTGGATTGTTCACATCAATATGAATATGAGTCACATTCTGCTTTGTCTGCAACTTCTGACGTTTCCTTCCCTTTAGCATCTTCCATGTCAGTTTCCTGGCCTTGCTCTTCATCACCATTGTCATGATCCAACATTTATTTAAGGGCTTCAAAAATGGTATTTTGTTAGTTGTTGTTCTGCCACAGTATGAACTGTGAGCAAGACCTAAAAAAAAACAAACAACTTTATTATATTAGAGCTGCAAGAAAAGTTCTACAATGCAGATATGATTAAAAATATCATTTTGATTGTTTGTGAGAATGCTAACAGGTGTCTTTTTCATGGGGGAAAGATTTGTGGATGTTACCATGGAAGCTAAAAAGGGGAGTGAGGCGTGTGTTTGTTTGTGTGTGTGTGAGTAACAAGAGGAACAATAACAGTAGCAAGAAAGGACACAAAATTTTATTATGATGCCTCAACTATTTGCTCTGCTATTAAACATAACCAAAATAAATTAGTAAATGGTATAAAAAACTTTAAACAGTATTGTAGTGATGTTTGAAATTATTAGTTCTGAACATTTTAACATTTTTTGCTTTAATTTAGGAAAATCTGCTTATTTTGGGTTTCTGCAATTTTTGTGCTCAAAATGGTAAAAAGTGAATTCTGACATGTAGCAGAGTTTGTATTAAAATCAATGGATGGATGATGGATGGATGGGTGGATGGATGATGGATGGATG
>NC_051443.1:1777694-1782085 GCF_001649575.2 Kryptolebias marmoratus
GATGGATGGACGGTTGGATGATGGATGGATGGATGTTGGATATTGGATGATGGATGGATGATGGATGTTGGATGATGGATGGATGGATGATGGATGGATGATGGATGGATGGATGTTGGATGATGGATGGATGATGGATGTTGGATGACGGATGGATGGTAAATAAAAAGCTGGCCCCTGGTACATTAGTTAGTCTCCAGGAGGCCCTCGGTGTGGGACCCAGTCGATCCTGAAGCTCTTGTTGGGATCCACAGCTGTCTGACAATGGATGGATGGATGGATGGATGGATGGATGGATGGAAGGATGGAGCTCTTGTTGGGATCTCCGACCTTCTGACTGAGCCCATATTAAACTTCAGAGGCCCTCCTGGAGCAGTGCAGCTACACAGATGACAAGTTTGGTACCAGGTGGGTGAAATGCCACCTTAGTGACCTTCTCCATCTGATCCTCTGGTTGGTGACAGAGAGAGACGGGGCTGCGGAAGCCAGCAGGAGCCCACGATCAATTCCCAAGCAAGAGGTTATCTATATGTGGTATTTTAATGTCACAGAGTCAGACCAAATTGATAGTGATAAATATTTGCCGGAAGATTAGGTGAGGGGAGTGTGTCTGTGGCACTCCATCTCAGACCTGTAACCCCGGCAGAGCTGTTCCTCTCTGTGTCGGATTAGCCCCATCCATCCAGTGTCAATGGCTGTCTTGTTGAGAAAATCAGTGGGTAAACATGGCTGACAGAGAGAGACGGAGGAGTGTGTGTGTGTGTGTGTGTGTGTGTTAGGTGGTGGAGAGACGACTGATTACTCATATAAATAGACTCCAAACTCTCTTTGGTCCCTCCCGAAATCTGTTTTCTCTCTGTTCACCCCATCTCCTCTTTTTTTTCTACCCCTGTCTCTCCTATACTTAACCCACCCCACCCCCGCTGCTATCTCCAAGGACCCCCCCTTCCCTTCTCATCTCCTCCCCACCACCTGTCCTGCTGTTCCCACTTTGTCCCCATCAATCACTTCAGCATTGTGTCCTGGATGTTTTATAGAGTGACTTAATATCCCCCCCTTCATCTCTATTCACTCCTAAAATCATTCTCCATGAGGGTCCAACTTACCGACACTGTGTGTGTTTCTGAGAAAGGGAGACGATCAGTTAAAACTAGCATCAATCAGTCAAAATAAACTCATTGATTTGCATATTGTTGTAATGATCCTCACATGTAAACTCCATCTGAACAACAAAGGTCAAATTAAACAATAATGCGTTATTGTTGCAGTTGAAGGCTTCTGTGTCGCCTTTTTTAAAAAGTCACAAGATTCAGTTAAATAAAAGCTGAATAAACAAACATGAACTGAGATAGAAGCAACAGATAAGCAAGCTGTAAACATGTTGTTGAAAGACTGATTCTGCCAACAGCTACTTTAGTTGAGGTGGTTTCTGTCTGTTCCAGACTGGTTGGTGAAAGTGGAATTTTCTGTAGCAGTCTCAATGAATGTTGAGGAACCAGCAACTCTTGTGGCCACGTTTTGAAATTCAGGGACTGTTTTTCCATTCACAGCTTGTAAAACTGACATTATTTTGTTGTCTACCTCCACCCACACTGACATCCACCCCACGGTTAGGATTTAATCTGCTGGACTACACTGTAGATATGAAGCCAGGCAGATTTAGACCAGTTTTTTATTATTAATTATTACTTATGTGCAGTTTTTATTTAGACCTGGACCTTTTTCTTGGATATCAAGACCCTATTGCCTTGGTGGAGGTTTGCACCCTCAGAGTGTTTTTTTATTTTCCTAATATAACTTTAAGTTCACCAAAACAAACAGCATTAAGTGTCTTCTGGGGCAAAGCAGTAAAGTCATATACAATTGTCATCTTTGTCAAAATTGTGGCACATAATGTGTTGTAATTAAATAACATCACATTATTTGTTATTTTTCAAAATAACATATTTTGTGTATTTCTGTTAGATCAAATTAGCTATTTCCACAAATTCAATTTTCCATTTTTTAGTCATGCTGACAAGTTCAGACATCTCACAATGTAAAAGATGTAATGATACAAGTAATTGTGAGTTTAGACAGAAATGATGCACATACAGTATGTGCTCCACAGGCTAATGGTTTTCTGTCATTACCAACCAGTCTGAGCTTGACACCTGCTGTCTCGAGCTTCATCTTTAATATCTTGTTCATTTCATTTAAATCACAGGAAGAAGTCTAGTATTTTGAGATAAAAAAAACTTTGTCAGTAGTTCTATTAAACATGTAGAAATTATTTTCATAAATTAAGATTTTTACAGTGGATAATAAAAACCAAAAAGATTACATTTGTGAGCTGTATGAACCACCACCTCAAAGACCCTGAAAGAAAATTATTTCATTTCCTCTAAATGACTTTGAATAATGTAGTCTTGACTATTCTAACAAGACAGTCAACTTAAACACATGACTTCAGTCCTCGGATCAAATCCCAGTTGAAAATCTCTGCAGCAGTTTTTGTTTTTTCTGGTTTTGACTCTTTTTGTCCTAAGTGTACAATGAAGACGTCACATGTCCAACACCAGCGTGGTGTTTTATGAAGGGTCCCTGACAAATAGGGGCTCCTCGGCACGCTCGGGCGGCCACCTTCATTCTGCTCTGGGCTTGTTTACATAACACCAGGACCATTTCCACGGATTAAACAAATCACCGCCCGAGGGGGACATCCATAATCCGCTAACGGGTCACCAGTAAGACAGTTATAAATGCCCGTGTCTAGTGGTGGGGGTAGAATAGATGTCCGTGTCCATAGATGACCTTCGCTGAATGCAGGACTCGCTGCTCCCGGCAGTTTATTATAAAACAGTAGCAAAGATAAACAAAGAAAAAACAATACTTTATTAGATTGATATTAAATGGCTCATTTCAACAAAAAAAGGTATTTACTAAAATCAACTTCAGTTCACGTTGAAAAGTGAGGTCTAGTGTTAAGAATTCATCACCATTTCTCAGCTTCTAGATCTGTCTAAAGGTCTCTGAGACACCATGGTAATAACAGGAGACATTTTCCCTCAAACAGAGAAGATCAGTAAAACACTGAGTGGATCTTGGACCAATTTATTTTATCATTCCACGTTACAGCCTTATGAATTGTTCAAATTTGATAACAAGCACTCAATTTGCTTTATTATGTAAGTTAAATTAGACTTTGATAGAAAATAAAAGAAAAAGAAAAAAGTTGCTGTGGTATTTAGTGGCTTCTTAAATAGAGCGTAATTTGTGCGAGAATTTGTTGTATCTGTCACAAATATTCACAATTAGCAGCGGTAATTATTTGATAGTTTCTGCAATTATGGCTTAAACGGTTAAATTTGGGACTGTGTGGAGGCCTAATTGGCCTAAATGTGATATTTTGCATATTTGCATAATGAGGAAATTGGTAGAAAATTGTGTTCATTCATTTGTGAAAAAACCTATGAATTTTATGAATTTGAAAGGCCTGCTCCTGCAGTCTGACTTTGCTCGCTGCTCCCCGAGGAGTTCGGTGGAAAGTGGGGCGCAGGCAGGAGGCCAGATGGAGGGGATTTAAAAGAGTAAGGTGAAAGTGAAAAGGGCTTGTAGAAAACTTCAGATCTGCAGTGGGAGTTTAAGGTAAACTGTTTGAGTCAAAGTAACAAAAAGAGCATTTTCAAGCTTAATAAATGATATGATGTCTAAGATTTTATGATGCAAGACAAATGTTTGACTTTTTTTTTTTTTTTACTTTTTCTTATGCTTAATTTACCGAAAAAGGATGTGCCATTTTTAAAAGTGCTATTAAAGAAATAGACTGCTTTTCTAAAGTGGAGCTGTGTACATATAAGTACTTGTGTCTTATCAGGGGTATAGAGCAGAGAGAAGAAAGGATAACTAGAGAAATTAGATTTTCTGTGAAAATGCAGTATGACTGCTGAGTACTGAATGACTGCTGACAATTGCTGAGAAAGCTGAAACTGGGTTGTTAAAGCTAAAAGAAGCAGAACACTGGATAGGAACTTAAAAAAAGCAAATTGCTAGTTAAAAGCCAAAATAGCAAAATGTCAGATAAAAAGCTTCGAGTAAATACCTCAGGATCTTATCTCTGCTTTTTGCCGATGCTTTGGTTCTGTTGACGTCTTCAGGCCATGACCTTCAGCATGCACTGGGGCAGTGCACAGCCGAGTGTGAAGTGGTCGGGATGAGTGTCCGAGGCCATGGTTCTCAACCCTCCGGGTCAGGAATGACTCTCTCTGACATATTAAATGGATGGATGGAGGGAGGGAGAGATGGATGGATGGATGGATGGTTGGATGGATGGATGGATGGATGGATGGATGGATGGTTGGATGGATGGATGGATGGATGGATGGATGGATGGATGGATGGTTGGATGGATG